>NC_137199.1:25815925-25928425 GCF_960531495.2 Zeus faber
GAGGAGAGGAAGAGAGAGAGAGAGGGAGAGAGAGAGAGCGAGAGAGAAGGAGAGGAGAGAGAGAGAGAGAGGGAGGAGAGAGAGGGAGAGGAGGAGAGAGAGAGGGAGAGAGAGAGAGAGAGAGGGAGAGAGAGAGAGAAAGAGAGAGAGGGGGAGGAGGAGAGAGACAGGGAGAGGAGAGAGAGAGGGAGAGAGAGACGGGGGAGGGGAGGAGAGAGAGAGAGGGAGAGGAGGAGAGGAGAGAGGGAGAGAGAGGGAGAGAGAGGGAGAGGAGAGAGAGAGGGAGGGAGGGAGGGAGAGGAGGTTTCAGGTGGAGATGGTTGATTAGAGCACATGTTTACCTTCCAGGTGTGATTTGATTGTTTTTATTTTTATCTTTACCTCATTAAGCGGAGCACCTGGGCAGATTATCATCACAACATATTAACAATCAGCAGGTTTCATCTTCCACTCCATCCCTCTGTCTCTCTGTGAAACCTTCCGTCCATTTTGGGAACGAATCGCGTTGACAGCGTAAAGCGTAATCAGCGTTGGATCCGGGCTCTGGGAACCCGGAGCGTCACCGCAGGGGGTGGAGGTCGCACGTCAAGGGGGAATCAGCCGCCGGAGATATGACTTCACGGCCCCCGAGCCGGTGCCACTACCCTCCAAATGCTATCACAGGTCCATTCTAACCGCGTCAGCTCGCTACCGCTACGTCGGCTCGCAACCACCAACCGATACGTCGGCTCGCTACCGCTACGTCAGCTCGCTACCGCTGGGTCGGCTCGCTACTGCTGCTGCCAACCCCTACGTCTGCTCGCTCTGAGCCCTAATGGCTTTTGGAGAACATTGGTTAAAAATAAAGTAAAAAAAAAAATATATATATATATAATGAACTAACTGAATGCAGAAGTAGCAAATTAACGGGCAAATTCAGCGATCCAAACTCACGGAAGAGTGGAAGAAGAAGGGAAAAGACGGAGCGTGGACGTCCCCCCCCCCCCCTTCTCATCCCGGCGCTCCCTCCACCTCTCTCCCCATCACCGATGCAGCCGGCACCCTCTCTAAATTGTTTTGCCTGACCTTTGCTACTGTAGCGCTAATTATTAGCATGGCGTCGGCCCTGTAGGGCGCAGCTAATTATGGCGGATTTATCTGAAGGGACAGCGGCTGGCGTTCTTCACGGGCCACGTCTCGGCGAGCGTCAGCGCGGGTGAGGCAAAGACGGAATAAGGTTAATTCGGGTAATAGAGCAATAGTAATTAGAGTTACAATAATTACAAGCAGAGTGGTCATAACAACGAGCGGTGGAGGTATTAGTAGTAGGGAGTTCAATTACCCGCTACACCTATGCAACACCTTATTGTAATGGAACTAAGCCTTCCGCACGACGACCTTTATCAGAGGAAGCAGATTGTCGCCGTGCGACGCCGGGCGGATGTCCGGCAACGGGAGTCAAAAATGAAAAAATTATTTAAAAAAGGGGGTTTTCAACGCATAGGCAATTAGCGTGGGCGGCGGGATCCCGTGAGTGGGCGCCGAGCGAGCGTGAGACGCGGGAGGGCCGTCGCTTTCAAGGGTGTGACCGGCGTCGCGGGGCCCGGAACAGGACTCCACTTGCTCCACCTGCCGTGGAGGGGGGGGGGATAAAATAAACGAAAGGAAAAAGGAAAAAAAAGCGAAGGAACACAGGTGATTTCTCATCCTCCCTCCTGACGTCCCACGCGGCGGGGGGTCCTCGGACGGGGGGCGCCGCGGGGGGCTCTGAACGGAGCCGGTGGGCCGGGGCCCCTGCGCCGTTTCCTTTCTTCATTTCTTCCCCTCCGTCTGGCGGGGGGAGTCCGCAGTTCTCTCTCTCTCTCAATCAGCTTCTCTCTCTCTCTCTCTCTATTGTTTGGGGGCGAGGTAGGAAGCCTCGTCGCTCACCGCCGCTGTCGTTCTCCTTCCTCTCCTCCTCCTCCGCCCTAACAGTGTTACCGTACAATGGGGAGTCGAATTATTGGATTGTGTACAGATTTTTATCTCCAACGCCCCACATTCATTTATTAAATTCCCAGATTACGAGTGGAAGCACGTGAGACGGGGTGGGGGTGGCGGGGGGGGGGGGGGATCCAGCTCTTATCAGCCTCCGAGGAGATTGGCTGTTAATCAAGATGTGAGGAATAAAGCAGGGAGCAGATATTATTACCGTGTCGCGCTGAGACAAAGAGGAACCCCTCCAATCTGCACCCAAACTGATAAAGAGCCGCCCCCGAGACGTGCCGGCTCGGTTCGTGTTTGTTTGTTTATTTACTTTATTTATTTATTTATCTTTTTTTTTTTCGCGCGCGCGCGGCTTCCGTCACACACTCGTACACGCCGCGATAAGCAACAACAATTATTATATGTTGTTTACGGCGGCGGAACCAAAGGATTTAAGGGCTTTCATTTCATGGAGGTCAAGGTGTGGAAGAGCGTTTTTTCTTTTCTTTTCCGTTTTTTGCATACATTACACACGGGGAACAGCGTTTGGCTTCAGGAATAATTGTGGCAGTGCGTGTGTGTGTTTGTGTGTGCGCGCGCGTGTGTGTGTGTGTGAGGTGTCGCCATGCAGTGCCGCATTCCTACCTCTACGCTGTGGGAGCCGCCATCTGCCGCTGTTTTCCATGACCCTATGATACACAACCCCCCCCATCCCACCCCGCCCCACCCCAAAAAAGGAAGAAAAAAAAAACATGTTTGCCCCCAAAGACAGCCCCCCGATACAAATTAAATTAAACAAAGTCAGAGCAGCTAATCCCTGTGTGTTTCAGCTGCTGGAATCCCCCCTACGAATGAGTGGGTCAAGCCCACTACATCTGGCCTCGCGCTCAAGCTGCTGCAGCCGCCGTGCCCCCGCTGGGACCGCCTGTGTGTGTGTGTGTGTGTGTGTGTGTGTGTGTGTGTGTGTGTGTGTGTGTGTGTGTGTGTGTGTGTGTGTGTGCATGTGTCTGCGACCGTGCACCGCGTCCCCTGCTTCCTTTGTGTCTCACTGTACGTCGCGTTCCCAGGCTCCGCACGGCCACGCTGGCGCCCCGATGTGTGAGCGACCACAGGGCCCCGGGGTAGCGTTCGCCCCGGGGGCAAGTAGACTCCCGCGCCGGGGCAGGTGCAGCGCCCCGTGCCGTCGTCTGATCGGACGGGTGAGAAAAATCACGGTGATCCGTCGACGTCAGGTTGTCCGAAAACGCAGCACATCCGCTTGATTTGTCCGCCTCAGAGGGCAGAGCAGAGACTCCATCAGAGCGGTTCATGTCACGGACACGGTTTTGGATTGTGATAATAAAACAGGACATAATAATATGATGTCATGTGACATGATGAGTAGAATTAGGAGAAAAGTCAGATCAGAGAAGGACGGGCGGAGCGGACACGCATGTGGAGCAAACGTCGTCGCGGTGGTTTTCAGGGAGGTTTGCCTCTTTTTTCGGTGAGCCAGACAACCCGGCTCCCGAGCCTTTCTTTTAACTGTGAAATTGCATGGAATATTTTGGTTTGTATTTATTCCGCGACGAAAACATAATGATTAACGTGACTGGACTCAATTCACATCCTCCGAAACAAAATAACACAATCATAATGAAAGCAAGGCATTAAATAATGAAAAACGCTATCCTTTTGTTAAATATATTCCCAATATCTTTCTTGCTCCATTGTCTTCTAATGGAGCAGAGCATTTCTCATTTAGCTTTGTTCACTGGAGGGATCTAAGCCTCTAAATAGTTATTGTTCACTCGCCATGATTGCGTTTAGCGAGGTAGATTTCAGGGGGGATGCAGGTGATACGCCCCCTCAATCACAACACGTGCATCAGGTATAGTTAGATAGGTTGGTATAGGTAGATAGGTTGGTATAGGTAGATAGGTGTTGCCCGATGCTTCCAAATCACTGAGTCCACCCCTGGCCCGATGCTTCCAAATCACTGAGTCCGCCCCTGCCCACCAGGCACACACACAGACTTTTAAAAGGAAGTCGTTGTTTGAATGGACGACACATTGTTGTTCAATAGATTTTTTTCACGTTTAAATATTTTAAATAAAATGTTCACACTCTTTTATCAATGTTTTTTTTTTCACGTGACTTGAGCTGATTAACTTAATTTAACTTATTAACTTAATTTCCTGCGGAACGCTTAAAGGTTGGTTATTTCAACGCTCCGTCAGAAGCTGGGCGACCGCTGAAGCTGATTATTCAAAATCTATAATCACAATTAAATTCTAACATCAATAATAATAATAATAATAATAATAATAATAATAATAATAATAATAAAAATAATAATAATAAAAGATGTTAAACGGAGAATAAATTATTTAGTTAAAAACAAATAATGATTTATTTCCACGTCGTCCATGCTGGCATTTCACTGGCGTGCTGTGACCTAACTTCCTGGTCGGACGATATGAAAAAAGGAACAATCGCCCAACCTGTATATACAGTATACTATACTATGTGTGTGTGTATATATATATATATATATATATATTTATAAAACGTATCCATTGTAATTGTTACTTATTAATTGTAGGTTTTGTACATTCATAAATTATAATAATTCATTCCTAAAAGTTTCAAGACATTTTTAATAGGCCTAAATTATGGTAAGTACGTTTGACTATCGGCAAGAACAACATCTCAGCCACTTGTCTGAAGCTTAATGTCGAGCCCTGGACCAGGAGGTCGCGGTCCAAGCTCAGACAATCCGACGTTGTTCTTTTGCCCACGAACGGCCGCCTTATAATTGCACCCTTAACAAGCTCCGAGCACAGATGTGGTGCGATGTGCACGCAGCTAATGCTCCACCGTCAATCCCCGCGGCCGACAGCTGCCTCCAAAAAGATCATCCCAAATATTAACACCAGATGTGAAAGCAACACACAGAACACGGAGAACAAGGATCCAAAACACGACCGGGCGTCCATTACCCCAAACGCTGATTGAAGCGGAGGATCCAGTCAGCGTGCACTAACCCATCTGTTTATTAGAAAAAAAATCCCTCCTCCTGTTCTCTGATTGGCTGGCATGGAGCCGTGTCATATCAAAACTCTTGTATTTTCGGAGGCCCAGGACAAAGCACGGCGACATCGCAGCTGCTGTGCTGCAGATCTGCCGTTTGAGGGGTTCACGGGGTCGCAGACGGTGACGTTTGGGACGCGAGCGTGTTTGCATTTGCCCGCAGTCGCACACACACGCGCGAGCACGAGCGCGAGCGACGCTTTGTTTGAGTGCGTGGCTTCTCGGGGCGCTGGGATTAATGAGCGCTGATGAAGTTACACTCGTGCCTCCTCCCTGAGAGGCTGCGGCGCCACGGCCTGGAGGCGGTGACTCACTTCACTTCCCCCCATCCTTCCATCGCTCCATCCACCACCGCCCCGGCGTCAGATTAAGGCATGTCAATAAACAGACCGACTCAATCCATCTCCGAGTGAGAGCATCCGCTCAGAGAAGCCTCCCGGTCTGTAATGAGCTGCTGCAAATCTCCAGCCAACAAAAATGTCTGGAAGGACGCCTCGTCACAGGGAGGGAGGGGGAGGAGGAGGGAGAGAGGAGAGAGGAGAGGTGAGAGAGGGAAAGAGAGAGAGGGCCGACTGTGCTTGAACAGTACACACCATCGTTTAAAATACCCGAGAGGGAAGACATTCTCCTTCCTGTTGCAGCATGAGGGTGATGCCTTGCCGACATAGATTAATAATCCTTAATCTGAGCCCTGTAGGTCCTCAGATTACTGTGAATTTATAGTTATGACTATGATGAGTCTCTGCATGTTACTGCTGTAATCTACTAATGTAGAATGGAATGAATCACATTTATACTGTATACATATTTCATATATATATATTTTATATATTGTTTGTCTAATATGGTGCGTATACTCTATATATATATATAATATTTTTTAATTCTATATAGTTATTATATAAAAAATATATATATTATACACATAATTATGTATCATAATAATAATTATTATAATAATAATAATAATAGCTGCAGGCAGCAATGCAGTCCTGGTCCTGGTTAGTCAGTGTGACAGGTGTGACGTGTGTGACGAAACGATGTACAAGCCCCATTCGCAATACTGAAGAATTTATTTAGGGTTAATGTTATTATTACAATTCAAGATAACATGTAACCACATTCATTGTCTGTAATGAAATACACACGTATGTTATAATGGCAACAAATCTGGCTGGGACTATGAAATATAATGCTAATTGTAGACTACCATGGATTTGGAAGCAGGCCTAATTTCTAATGACTGACACAAATGTATGTTACAGCTGTTATGCCCAATTCTGCATGCCCCGCGAGCACTGCACTCACTGAGGGCTGTTTGGGTCATTATTGACATGATATTCACACTGTCGAGCCAAAAATGGCACAAAAATATATGCTGATAAAACGATTTGGTTCATAGAGAAATAAAGTTGCAAGTAAAGTGCAAATAAAGTTTGCATACCCTTCCCTTCTCAGACCAGGTGAGTGTTCGATGTATGAAATTCTCAATGTCCAGTCACAACAGCCCAAAATATGAGCTGGTAACAGTGTTTGACCCCAAAGTGTCTTAAGCAAAACTTAAGCGATGGATGCCTTATTTGGCCCCGCGAGGAGATGGAATTCTCCCGGGGCCAACAGAATTCGGCATTAAACCCACTGTCCTGCCCCTTCATTTGCTTTCTTTAAGTTTGACTCCAACTTAACTTAACAAGTTAACTCAACTTCGGCACGACTAAACTTAACATCGGTGAATTGACAAAGACAGAAAGGGCACCGAAACGCAGAGATGTCGAGCTGGCAGAGCCGCTGCGTCTGTGCGCGCCGCCGTCTCGGTGAGGTCCCGATTGTCTGGGACCAATCAGTAGACTGCAGTGCTTTCTCGTGACCTGTGCAGGAAAAAAAAACCCAGAACCACAGTTTTTTTACTAACTTATTCCACAAAAATGGACCGATCTGGATCAAACTCGGATGACAGCATGTTGGAACTGTCCCAAGATCAAATCTTATTCATCGTGTCCGTGGGTTCGTCGGTTCCATGACATCCGTACACCAATGACGTCAATTTTTCATGAACAAAAACAATAGGGGACCCCGCCCTTTTCTGGGTATATATACAGTATAGGCCCATGCAAGGTTGGCTCAACTAGTTTAAATTTCCTTTCCTCTTTATCCCTACATAATTAGTGTTTGCACTGACTCTCCCAGGAAGGGTTGGGTTGGGAGCCTTCGCTAAACGTCCCCGGGATTTTCAACTTTTCCAAATCCAGGTGCTGTTTAGCGAAAGAGCCACCTCCCTCTCTTCTCTCATGTGGCGCCAGGCAGACATTAACGGATTTGGGGATGAGGGGAGTGTGAAAACTTTCGGCCTGACATCAAAATTAAGGAAAATCCCCCGGGACTCGCCCGAGGGGGAAGTTCCCGCTATTTCACTTTGATTACACTCCACGGGTTTAAAGAAAGAAAAAAAAGAAAAATAAGCCGATTTCTTTTTTTGTTAACAGCAAAGATAGTCAACATTTATTTTCCCTCCCTCTTCCTTTTTAGTATGTAAAACCCCAACTCTTAAGCTCATAAAAATATTCAGGTTTTCTTGCTCAGATAGATAAAGTCTGTGTAAAGCCGGTGGCAGAAGTGAGCACGCCCAGGTACAGGAGAAGGTGTACAGTAAACCCACCCTCACTGTGCAGCAGGATAGTGGGTAATTCAAATATTAATTTCCGTTAATTATTTAAAAATATAATATTTTAAAAATGTTTCACAATAAAAAGTAAATTAAACCAGTACTATAGTTAGTTATTTTTGTGTTGAACAGGTATTTTTCACTCATAAATAATAATAATAATGATAATTATAATAATAATAATAATAATAATAATAATAGGAAAATAACTTGATTAACTAATTGAAATAAAACCTCACAGTCAGACCAGCGTGTGTGTGCCTCCGCTTTGTGAACCTGACGTGACAGTGGGTGCGCGCCTTTTCAGCCGGGGCACCTCCCGGCGAGGGAGGAGCTTAGGCTGTCTCTTACATGGCTAACATTTGCCGGTGGCAGGAGAATTCAACCTAAACAAACACAACATAAAACTGTGAAACTTGACCAAAAAAAAAACCGAAGGGCTCATCACCCGGCGAGACTCGCTTCCCTTTATTCCTTCAAAAGAAACGTTCATTAGGATCGGACCGTTCGTGAACGGCGTGGTGACGAGAAGTTTGTGATGAAGAGGGACACGGCTCTCCCTGGGGGGTTATTTTCCTACTGGACACCTTGATTGATGGCACTCTTTACTAAAACGTTTCTATGTAGTTTTATCTCGTGTTTCTATTGAAAAGGCTGCGGAGCCGGGCGCAGTTGGGGTAAAAAAAAAAAGGAAGGAAAACAGACCTCTCGTGCAAAAATAGAGAAACGCTGCACGGCTCCGCACGGACGTGGCCAGTGGAGCTGCAGCGGTGGATTCAATAGGGAGCAGCACAAACTGCACGCTGCGCTGCGCCGCGCCGCGCCCGTACACTGTGCCAACGCGTCGGGTGGATTTATACGGTGAAACCGCGGTTCACATGTGTGTATTGGACCTTACGAGTTGTACCGAATGGTTTTATATCATACTGTATACCGTTGCATCCCTGCTATCTATCTACTATATCTACATCTATCTACTAGAGCTACATCATGAGAAAATTCAATCCAGGAGCCACTGATATTAATATAATATTACTATATGTATCTAGAACAGGGCTCCTAAAATATGTATCCCCTTGGCCCAGCATGCAGCATGTATTTTATTTTATTTTATTTTTTAACAGAAAAAGGACGTTATATTAGAAGTCAACACAGGATTCTCAAAGAGATTTTAACAATAACCATGCATTTTAAATTCAGATGTTTTTATGAGGCTTTTTCCAACCAAAATACATTCGAACAATAACTACGAAATTCAGATTTTCTTATCATTTGTCTTTTTCAATGAATATAGTCAATATAGGATAAACATACAAAAAACAACAAGACTATTTTCCCCCCAAAAGAGACGATGCAACGCTCACATTAGCACATATCAATATATATCTATATAGTGTTTACATATTTTTCTCTATTAGAAAATTCTGGCCCACACTCTGGAGCCTGGTAGCCAGTATTCTGGGGTCCGCTGGTGGGTCATGTGGTTGTGAACCCGGCTTGCTAGCACAATGACTCGCTGAGAAGACAACAAGAGCCTGAAGTAAAGACTAAAGACTCGCCAGCGTCAGCGCGGCTATGGTGGAATGCAGACGTCTGCAGGGGGCGGGGGGGGGGGGGGCTATTATTTAAAATCTTTTCATCACTCTAAAAGCCGGGCTAGCTTTGACGTTGAGCAGCTCATGAATCATTAATGTTGTTGCTATTAATGTATGTATAATTAATCACATCTCAACCGACTGCGCCCGCATGGAGCCTGTAGGCCTGAGTGGCGTGGAGAGCGGTCCTGGCGATGGGCTCTGTTTCGTAATAATAGACAGACAAGTGATTTGCAGCTTCCTCTGCCAGCAAGATACATAGATGGAGGGCAGGACAATGGCCTTCCCGGGCCAACGTCCTCCCCACTCCATGAGAGCGGAGGGGTTGATTGTTTCGGACAGAATGGGTAAATGTTTGTCCCCGCTCACACAGGAAGGCAGGATAAATGAGAAGGAAACCCGATCAGGAAGTGGCATTGTATTTATTTACCTCTATCTGTTGCGGTGCCGCCGCCCCTTTATCTGTTTTTCTCACAACTGGACGTGCGGCGCGAGCGACACACACAATGCCACCAGCGGCACGTCGCACGCGTGGTCGAGGTTTTGCGTGTGACCTCACCGCATAATTCCGTCCACCCCGTCTGTGTAAATGTCGGGTCCATGAACCCCCGGAGCGCTTGCCAGAGCGGCCAAACGGTCAGAACAGAAACGTGCAAAGCTACGGGAAAAGCAGGCTACGGCAACATTCTGACTGGAGAATCACTCACTTTCATAACGCGATTGATTCCCGAACGGGCAATTGTTTTTTTGGGGGCAAATTAATGGGTGATGAAGCGAAATGATGCAGGGAAAGTTGTTCACATGCGTGCTCCCTGCGTCACCATTGATTGTGTATAATTTCAGTTTGCAAGGGGTGCCGGTTGATATTAAATGGCAACAGCCCCTCCGTATTCATTGCGGCGGTCCCCGCTCTTTAGCAGGCAGAAATAGAAAATCTAATCTTATCCACAACCGTGGCAGCGCCTCAGGCACTCCTTCACCCTTTTTACCGCTGATCCTCCCTGAGGGACCCGGCCTTCTCCGAGGAAGGAGGGAAATCTATAATCTCGCAGATGGCAGAGCATCTATGGGAAATACTATAGTCATGAAGAAGGTGGTAATGATGGTAATGTGGGTGGAGAGTGGGTGCGGGGGCGCAGTAGTACTACACGCACAGGGTGGGAGGGTGGCGGCGGTGCACACGGGCTGAGGAAGCGTCTCCACCTACTGGCATTGTAAACAGGAGCGGCGCGCCGCTAGCTCTGGCAGGTGCGCCGGTGGTCCGCGGCGTTGCCATGGGTGCCACACAGAGCGAAGCTGAGCCGCTTAGAGGAGCCGCCGGGCGGAAAACCGCAGCTGTCAGGAGCGCCATGCAAATCCGGGAAGGTCGGAGCGCGGCGGTTTGAGGAAAGGGGATGAAAAAGGCGAGGTGTGTTGGCGGGAAACACAGGCTGGAGGTGAGGGGTGGCTGTAGGCGCAACGGGAGGGGGCCGAAGGGGGGGCGGGGGGGGATCGGCCTGTCGCTCTGTCTCACGGGGGTGCGCGGGAAGTCGGAAGCGGCACGCCGTCTAAACACAGAACCGCATCCGTCACACGCACAATGCCCCCCTACAGCTTAAGTGCAGAAGCACAGAGGATGGAATGCGTGCAGCAAAAAATGGCATCCGACCCGGGCCTTTAGGAGACGGCGCCGCTCCGCCCCTTTTCTGCTCCGTCCACACCGACGACCCCACCGCTCCAAATACTTCATGTTATTTACTCATTATGAATGGGACGCTCTGTGTCCCCCCCTCCATCCTCTCTCACCGTCCACCCCTCTCCGCGTGGAAGAGGATGTCCGCAAAGCTCGCCTACTCCTAGTATTTCCTTCCTGGACGAGCTCCAGACGTCCTCCAGCGAGGGCGGGGCCACAGAACGAGGCCGTGGACCCTAAATCACATGAAGCGAAAACGCCGTCCGGCAGCATCGCTTGATACTGTCTGGTCCGTGTGGTGGGAATTATATCGCCGGGGGCAACCGAAGAGCTTCAAGTCCCAAACAGCTGCGGCTGTATGTTTTTACAGCTAATCAGATTACAGAGCAGCATCTGCAGGATGACAGATGTAGGGAGCCTCTCGCATCCCGTTTTATTTCCTCCCTCTAATATACATATTCTGTTAAATGCCTCCTTTGTTTTGGCGAGGAGATGGTGTTTCATCCACGCGCAGTCACGGCGAGCCACAGACTTGCGCTTTCAAGTCGACGTTCTCTCTCCCGTCTTAAAATGGCCGCCGTTGCCCGCGCTCAATTCAAAAGAGCGAATCGACACAAACAGGCAAACAAACGCCGGCTGAACGTCCGGCTTTGAAGAGCGCGGAGTGGAATGTGATAATTGGGAAGTCGTGCCCTCCGCGCACAAATTGCGCTGCTGCCATTTTTACGGCCTCTTCGGCCCGAGGTCGACGCCGCAGTTGGAGTTGTCAGTCTGAAATGAAACCGCTGTTAAGGTCGGTTTTTACCCCATTTCTCTCCATTTTTACCATGTTGACTGTGGTGTGGAGTACTGATGTCTGCAATATAAGTCCCCCCCCAAACCCCCATCCCTCCGTCCCTCCATCCCTCCATCCCTCCGCCCCTCCATCCCTCCGTCCCATCTTTGCTCCTCACTCGCTCCCTATGGCCGCGCACAATGAATACACTTGCATCCAGACTACGGAACCAATTGTCACGCTGAGAGGAAGGCAAATCGAATCTCACGGTAGCAACTAGGCGAGGAGATTGCTTTTCCTTTTTCGGTGCCAAAGAGCTGAGCCAGGCGTCCTTTTCGCCCCCGTTTTATTGGACGGAGAGAGTCAGCGGGTGGAATAAAAAGGGGAAAAACTCTCGGGGCCACCTACCTACCGACGGACCACCAGCGTCCCTCGGGTCGAAGCTCACCCGTCTCTCCCTCCCCGTCTTCACCCTCTTCGCGCCCGGGCACCAGCTATTAGTCAAACCCGGTAACACAAGGAACTTTGTTCCTCTCCACAGCCCTGGAAGTCCAAACCCAAGCAGGATTATTGGGCATCGAGTGGCCTCGGCTGCCAAACCGGGCCCTTTTGGATCACAACAACACGTTGACCAATCTGATGAAGTCTCCATTTGCGGCGTCCTCGCTGCAGTTAAGCACTCCCTCCTCCTCCGCCCCCAAACTGACACCAATTTTAAGTCCGTCGGAGACATTTCTCAGCCGGGGCATAATCTTTCAAGCCCCCATTCGCGACACGCTCTTCAGGTTGACTCATGAAAAGCCCAAGGTTTGGCCTCTCGTATTCGTCTGTTTGTCTATTTTTAGGAGGAAATTAGGGGATTTTTTTTTGGAGGGGGGGGGTTTTGCCCCGCTGCAGACAATTAAAGATGAGTCACGTTTTAAAGGGGCACGCTAATCACAATGACAAATAAACCTTGAAACACAGCGCGGCCTCTCTTTTAGACGGTACCAAATATACATGTTCCAAGAGGAAGGACCTTAAGGCGGTCGTGCATTATGGAAAACCACAGAGCTCGTTCACTAGTGGAACAATGTGAGAATCGGGGCCACGTTGCCTTCCTCTGGAGGCCGTGCTCTCCCAGAACCCGGTCCAAGCCAATTACGGGCGTGCGCCGGAGTGAGATTCGCAGGGAAATGTGTGTCCTGTCTCTTTAATGAAGTTTTGCTCTTGTTACTCCTGCCACGCATGTTCATTAGTTTCCCCGCGGATGCCGGGCGAGAAGTAGAGGCTGCTGCATAATGAGTCTTCACTGGGACCCAGGGAGAGCCCAGGTAGTGCTCTGCCAGAAAATACACCGCAGCGTGGCATCTTATGATATCTAATGAGAGAGAGAGTTTAACATATTAATACCTTATTTATAAAACTTGTCATGTGTAATATTTGAAAAAAAAAAAATACATATAACTAATTTACACTGATTGAAATACAGGTTTAGATTATTATTATTTTTTTTTTTATCCAATATTTTTAAATATTTAAAATATTATTCAATTTGGTGTTTTCACCCCCCGAGTCCTAGTTTTCCTAAATCGGGCCCTGGTTACACCTTCCACAGCACCTCATTCCAGGTCATTACACCTCAAGTAATTGGAGTAAGAAAAAGGAAAAAAAAAAAAAAAAAAAAAAAAAAAGTCGTCGTCTCCACAGTGATCAGTTTCCTAATTAACAAATTAGTCTCGCTGAATTAATTAGGAAGGGCCCGTTTATTAATTAATTAATTAATGGTTTTTTAAACTCCCGTGTTTTAAAAGCCATTCCTTTAAGCCCCTGTGAAAGAAACCTATCGCCGCTGTCTGCGTACTTTCATAGTGATCAAATCAGGCTGGACCGGAACAAAGGAGAAGGAGCGAATAAACAGGGTGCGCTCCAAACGAAGCCCGCTGATAAAACGCTAATTAAAATGATTTTTTATTTTTTTTTCTCTTTACAAATTATCTCCTGGATATTAATGAGCTCAGTGAAAACAGAGGGAAAATGACGGCATCCTTCACTGGGTACAGATTGCATCAACCGTCTTGCAAACCTCAAATCAGAAGCTGTCGTTTCAATTATTACATTGTTCGGCAGGAAAGATAATTAGGGAAGGCGGAGGTGAGACCGCTCGCCTCGCCTTATTTTTCCAGTGACTCCAAAGTATTTTGGCAGGCCCCGAGTCGGACCTGACCTCATTTGGGAACGTTCGCCGCTAATTAGTCATTTGGCATCACACTTTTAGGTCTGTATTTTAGCAGGGAAAAAAATAAATAAAAATCAAGACAGTATCGGCAAGGCGAGCCGGATTTAAAAAAATAAATGTAATAAAAATGTTGTCGCCAATGAAACGTGTCAAAAAGCAGGACGGACTTCAACCCGTCGTCTTAAACAAACAGGGGCGCGGACGTTGGGGGCGCGTTTCCACATAATCTGACATTTTGGGTAGAGCGGTTCGTGGGAGATGTTTGTCAAAGATAAACAGAACACGTCGGGCGCTGCTGCCTTGCCTGAAAGGCCGTCCTCGCGCCGTTCCAATTTGGGATACTGTGGCAACGGAGGATCCCACCCCTTCCCTGTTCTCACAGCTCGCTCCTTTGAATTTCCAACACGTACGGTATTTACACTATTTACGAATACGTATTTACGTATTTACGTATATCACTAGTTTACGCTCGGGGCTTTTACCTATTGTTTTTTTTCTTTTCTTTTTTTTCTTTGTTTACAAAGGGAGATTTACGGGAAAATATTTAAACAGGAGGGCAGCCGGACAGAAGGGTAAAGTCCGGGAGAATCCCTGGAAAAGTGGGGGGGGGGGGGGGGGGGGGGTTGACAGGCATGCCCTAAAAAACGGCAAAAGACAGGCAGCAGAATTATTGTTTAAATACTTACATTTCCATCGTCGGAAGTTTCGTCAGCCAACAGCATCAGCCCTTCACATGATAAGTTCTCAGCTGCAACATAACACTAGCAGGTGCTGATGATGCACACAACAAAAAAAAAACGCACCTTCACAAAGGCATTTCTCCACCCGTGGGTGGAGTTGCTCAGGTGGGGAAGGGGTTCTGATTCTAACGAGACCCCGGAATGGGACGTCGGAAGGGGACGCGAATCCGATCGTCTCGCTGAATGACAAGGGCCGTCTTACTTCCCAGTTTGTGCGTTCGGCCCAAATGTACGTGCACAAGCAGCGAAGAGGAGAGTGTTTCCCGACATGTGACCAATAAGCATAATATTGGTCCAAAACCAGCAGCTTTCAAATCCCACTGTTCCCAGTCACACTTGAACCGCGGAGCGATGTACGGCGGTGTGACTCCACCTTAACATCATTGTGACACAAGTGAAACGTCATCTCCGGGCCCCTTCTAGACGGCTGTGCCGCCGCCGCCGCCGCCGCTGCCGCCGCTGTCCGTGCGTCCGAGTTTGGGACGACCTCAACCCGAGCGTGCCGCCGCAGTGAAACAGGGATTCAAAGTGAGGCGCGGCGTGCCGCCTCCTTATCGGGAGGGCGTTGAAAGGGTCGTGCGGTCGTTTTCTCTGGGCCTTGAGCAGGAAACCGGACGCCCTCTGGCCTCTGGCATCTTATCTGGCCGCCGGGGGGAGATGACGTGCAGGCACCGAGGGCTTCCTGCCCAACGTACATTGACAGTGTGATGAGTTACCCCCGCGGAAATATCTCCATATAGATATCTCCCCTTAGATATATATCTCTCATACATTAGCGTTGGTGAAAAGAAAAAAATTGTCGGTAGAGGGAGGAAAAAAAAAAAGAGGATGAACGCGGAATGCCTTTGAACTGTGTTCCATAATGTGGGTCACAGATCCATCACATGCATATTAAGAAAACGCCTTTTCATCTGCAATTGCCAAGTTAAGATTCCCCTGGCGCACTACTTAATTCCACTCTTGGATGTATTTAATATTTATACAATCGACGTCTGCCTCAAAAATAGTGTAAGGCCGGGATTTTAGAGAAGAAACAAAAAAATAGGGGCGGGGGGGGGGGGGGGTGGTGGGGGTGTTCTTCTTCTTCTTCTTCTTCTTCTTCTTCTTCTCCTCCTTCCTCCGACTGCTGCGTGACGCTCCGTCCTCCCTAACGACTCCATTTGAAATACTGGGCGCTGACCGGCGGTGGAGGAAGGGAAGAGGGAGAGAGAGCTGATGGGGAAAGAGGATCGAGAGAGAGGGAGAGAGAGGGTGGGGTGCGGTGGGGTGGGCGGAGGGTGTAGCGGAGAGGGAAGGCAGATCCCACTGCAGCACTCTCCACGGCTCTCTGCGGCCAGTCAACTCCTGTGCCTGTGCGTGTGCACGTGTATGCGCGTGCGTGTGTGTGTGTGTGTGTGTGTGTGTGTGTGTGTGTGTTTGTGTGTGTGTGTGTTTGTGTGTGTGTGTGTGTGTGTGTGTGTGTGTTGGGGAGTGTGTTTTGAATGCGAACAGCGCTGGGCGGCCCTTTGAAAGCCGGGGCTGCTCACCGGGGCCTTTGTGTAAAATAACATTTCTATTGAAAGCCAATTATTGGGAACATTATTTTGGTTTCCTGTTTGAATAATTAAAAGCGCCCCTCCTCTGCCTCGCTCTCTGTGTCTGTGTTGCCCCCCCCCCCCCACCCCCCACCCCCACCCACCCCCGCATCGCTGTGTTTGCAGACGGAGAACTACTCCATCGACTCCAGCTACGTGAACAGCAGAGCTCACCTGATTAAAAGGTATGTCTTTCCGAGCGCTGGGTGCACTTTTCACTTATTTTGGAATGACACTATGACCCCCCCCCCCCCAAAATTAAAATGGGGAGTAAATCACATGACTTAATAAAAACATTACTGCACATCTTCAAAGACCTGGCTGGGCATAATTGTATTTTCTATAATTAGGAACGTAGGAGGCTTCCTTTGTGGCGGGTTGGCGGCATAACGTCATTCTTCAGGGAGAAAGAAAACCCAAAAAACAAATGTCTTCGGTGTTAGACAGCGCTTCGGGAATGTAGGGGTTGGAGGGGATGTAGGGTGGAGCGGGGCGTGTGATGGAGAAATTCCCTTCCAGCTTCTGTTGCTTTGTTATGAGGAGCAGAAATACCCATAACTCCCCCGCCCCCCTGCCCCCCCCCCCCTGTTTTATTTTTTTTACCTGCAGCTATGGAACATTCCAGGGGCCTTTTTTTGCGTGAAGCCATCTTGGCCTTTTGAAAAGCCATTACGGCAATTTCCCTCCGAGAAGATCTCCCCCCCCCCCCCGCGAATGTAAACAGAGAGCATCCCAGCGGGGGGGGGGGAGGAGGAGGAGGGTGAAGGAGGAGGCGGGGTACGAAGAAGCCCCCGGAGGCGGGGGTGGGGGGGATGGGGGGAGCGGCCGCGGGGATGGGACGGGTGCAATTACAGTGATAACATCGGAGCAGCGGCATCACCTCCACCCGGGGTCGGTGGATGGGGGATGAGGCTACGTCATTCACACCCCCCACACCCCCCCCCGCCCTCTTTGGCCTGGTAACTTCCCCGTCCCCTCTCGGGAGAGCTCCTTCCTCCGTCACCCTCGCCTCTCCCTCCCGCCTCCGCCTACGTCCGCATTGCCTCCAACCCTCCGTGAGGAGGTGTTCGTGTACTCAGCCCTCTTTAGCGTCGTTTGTAAAGCCGGGTTTGTTCCGCCGAGATGGAAATCAAACAGGGCGGAGGAGAATCACGGCGCCACCGTGCAGCTGTCGATCGTGGCCCCCCACCCGCTCAACCAGACAGCTTGTTGGGTTTGCATGCTCCCAGCGTCTCCCCACATCCATCTTCCTTCCAAGAACGCCTGATTACTGCAGTATTTGTTTGACTGCGGGGAGCGGGTCTGCGCCTTGCCGCCGCCTTTTTTTTTTTTTTTTTTTTTTTTTCCCGTTCGCCGCGATGCCCTTGAAGTCGGCACATCCATCCCAAATGTCGCCGCTATCACGTAATAATCAAAATGTCCACTCCATCCCAAGGAAAAGGGCCCTTGTGATTTTTTATTTATTTTTTCTTAACGTTTCGTCGCCTTACTTCGCGGGGACGCAAAAGGCGGGGCCGTAGACAGCGCTCCTCGCAGGAGCAACGCGGCGGCCGCGCCGCACATCCTGGAGAGGTCCGCTCGCCGGTAGATATCTTGAAAATGAATCATCGCACTGCCCGTCTGAAATATTTGGATATATATTTTCCCGCAAGCCATAAGAACTGTCAATGCTGACCTCACCAGGGGTCCTCACTGAGCCACACACATAGGCTCCACTACCTTACTGTACTGTACGTAGCATACTGTACTGCATACTGTGTCTCTGTTCTGGGTTGTTCAGTGATGCTGTTGTATACTGTGCTGTATTATCCCACAAACACTACCTCACTTCATTCACACGCCACTTTAATGCACATATCTGTATATACATAATTGCCTATCCCATATGCGTAAGCATATTCCCTTTATCTATTCCATTGTATTTTATTCTATTTTATGTTATTCTATATATTTTCATTTTATTCTATTAGTATTAGACTTTTAGGAATCAGTTAGTTGGTCTAGTAGAAAGAAATTTTGTGTGTTATCACCGGGTGCGTTGCTTTACATTTCACTGCATATATGTATGAAAGTATGTATATGTATGTGACAAACAAACCTCTTGAATCTTGAAACTTGAATGAAGGAGAGGACGGGGGGGGGGCAGCGGTGGAGCAACACCAGGTTATGGTTGAGAGAGTATAAAAAAAAAAAACAGGGAGGAGGAGGCGAGAAGAGGCGTGAAGAAAAAGAGGCCGATGTGACAGTTAATCAACGTTTTCTCCCTGCTGGCCCCCATGCAGCACGTCGACGTTCAAGGACCTGGAGGGCAACAGCCTGAAGGACAGCGGCCACGAGGAGAGCGACCAGACCGACAGCGAACACGACGTCCAGAGAGGACATTACGTGGACACGGCTGTCAACGACGTGCTGAACATGACCGTCCCCCCCAACGTCTGCCAGCTCCCCGACCAAGGTAAGACGCCTTCGCTCATCTGTGTGTGCGTGCGTGCGCGCGCGGGTCGCGGCCGCCTGCGCTGGAGGGGCGTTCACACAGGTGCGCGCTCTGTTCTGCGCCTCTGTTTACGCAGCAAAGTGTCTTTTCGAGGCGCACTATTAAGGTGCGCGTCGCCCGATAAGGCCTCCGACGCGCGAGTGTGAATCGCGCAGGGAGCGCCTCGCCTCCTTTGATGTCCCGCTGAGGTGGCCGGTGTGAGGGCTCTCTCCCGGAGAAGGCCAGCCTTTGATGCGGGGCTCGGCTAATATCACAGACTGCCGTGTCGGCTCTTGACGGGTGGCTGATTTCAGATGTGCATGAATGGCGGCAATAAGGCCGACTCAGGTATTTCGGGGGTGGGGAAATCTCCGCACGTGCCCGCATGCATTATTCATCGGGAGCGTCTAGCGAGGAATTGATGTTGATGTTCCATCAGTGGCTGTCCGTTAAAAAAAAAGCTCCCCTGTTGTCCTGATTGGGGCCGTCGGTTTTCCGGGAGCGATACAACGATCGCGATTTAACAAACACTTATTATTAGGGGGCAATTTTAAGGGACACACTGAGTCTAAATCACCGCCCATTAATAACAGGTTCATAGGCAATGTGCAGTTTGTGGCCGGAGAGGAGTCTCTGCAAACACCTCGTTGAAGGCTTCAACGTACTTGTCTTTCCAAATCCGTCTGCGTCAGTTCAGAGGCAAAATCTCTAGACGGATTGGGCGTTTTGCAATGGTGTGCTTTTAAGATCTCGAGATGAAAGCAATACCCAAAAGCCAAAAGCAATGCGGGTTGACCCTCTGAAAAAAAGTTATGGCTAAAAGGTACGAGGACGACATTCTGAAGAGCATCGAGGCAGGAGCTCACGTAGGAGCTCGACCAGACATCCCACCCGCAAAGGTTTTACGAGCGACGTAGGATTTGCACGCAGAGGGAAAACGTGAGCGACACATGTGACCTATATAGGTGGGACTGCAAAATATCTGTTGGTGTCGGCGAGAAAAAAATACAGGCAATCCAAAGGAATGCCAGAACGAGACACTTGGATCGCTGTTTTCCATCAGCGGCTTTGCTTGATTGTGAGGGAGTCACATTTCTGGCCAAACAGTGGCATATTATAGGATATGAAGACCTGGCTGCTCTCCTGAAGAAGGCTGCAGATCATAATGCCAAAACCGTTGACAAGGGAGTTAACTCCACTCTCTTCTAAATACATAAAACCCATACAGTACTGGCGATCAGTGTTCTAGAGACGGGATATGGGAAATGGGGAAGGGGAGGCCGGTGAGGGAGGGAGTATCATTTGATGTCCATTTTATATAACCGCTGTAGCAAGGGCGCCTGCTAGTCCGCCGCTCTCCTCTCTCACGCGCTAATTTCATCTTTTTTTGGCAGATGATTGAGGTAGGAGGGCCCGGCTGAAAAGCTGCGATAGAGCGTCGGAACAGTCTGGTTGTCTTTAATCAGGCCGCTCGCTCCAATCTTTTGAGGCGCTGGATGAGCAGCGTTTACGGGGGCTTTGTGGACCTTGCACAGCTTACCGTGTACTTTGTGTTGCACCACAAAGGTAACAGATGACGGCGTGATAGTCGTACGCGCGGGTCCGCCTCTGACTGATGTCCTTGATTCGTAATGGCTCGGTTGAGAAATAAAATCGGCCGTTATCAGGGGGTTGGCAAATTGGGAACTGTCGGGGGGGAAAGAAAAAAAAAAAAAAAAAAAAAACCTCGCACTGTCCTTAGCGGCGTCAGATTGTAATGAAAAATGATCGGCCGGGTTTGCTGACTATCGAACGCTGGCCTTAATTATTTCACAACTCTGAAAAATTCCTCCGCCTCAAAAAAAATGCGTTCTGACAGGTCCTCCGCTGCTGGGATCTCATTATTGGAGACAATTAGAAATGATGTACATGAAGAATATTACAAGTGGGAAGACCTCTCAGAGGCAGTGCTTTTTTTTTTTTTTTTTTTTTTTTTTTCATTATCGCCCCCGATGATACTATCTGTTCGAGCAAAATGGATGTGTGCCCCTTGAATACATAACACGACGCACGCCGCTGGTAAACAGCACGACAGGAGCCCATTTTACGCAGTTGTCCACTCCTTTCACCGGCGCGAGATAGATAACGACAGAGTATCCGTTAAGAACGGCAATCGAATGGCCCGGGTCCTGGAATTTCTGCCGCCGCAATCTCCTTCAGCCCGAGTTGCGGGCCGTGTGAAAAGGGCTATTTTCCTCCGGCGGAGAAAAGGGCAGAGAGGCTGGAGTCAAAATGGCTTCACTGGGGTCCATCCTCTCGTTGTCTTCGGAGATAGCCGGCGACAGCGGCCGAGGCCGGCGAGTAATCAGAGCCGTTGATAATTATTGGATAAATTGGCCGAAGAGCCTCGTGCATGCGGAAATGTAACGACATAGCAAATGAAATTGTCGCTCCATTTCCATCTCAAGCGTCTAATCACATTGCTGAAATGTACGATGAGCTGGCTAACTGGACAGAATCGGCACAACACACAATTGATTCTCCCTCTACTCTCCGAGATGAGGTCCTCATTCCGCCAGCCGCTGAAATGCCCCCCAGACTTCGTAAGCTTCCTTACCCCTTTGTTACGCGTCCTACGCCGCTAATTGACTTGAGTGCGGCGCCGCAAATCGAGCAGTCGAGGTTTTTATATAATCGTGTGAAGATGCGTTTTTTATTTTTTACTTTGAGCTCATCTGTCTTAATTGACATAAATGGACACCAGCCGGTAGTTTCGCTGAGCGAGAGCAGGGAATAGTTTGCAAACAAGTAGGCACGTTCGCTAAACGCCCGGCTGTTTGGGTGTCTGCTGGGAATAACTCCGCTGTGTAGTTTGTCTCTCCTGGCAGCCGGAGCAGAAAACAAGTTGAGAGACTGCAATTGTCAAAGGACAGCGAGCAACACGAGGCAAGAAAAGCCTTTTTTTATTTTATTTTTTATTTTTTCACAGTTCTGTTTTCTTGTGTTGATAATCACTGAGAGAGAAAAAAAACACACACAGATTTTTTTTTCTTTTTTTTTTTTTATAATTTAAAACACGGGAGGAAGGAAGGAAGCAGGAGAGAGAGTCAGATTCCCGGGGCTTGGAGAGCGCAAATGTTGAGGGTTTTTCCGGCGGCGTGCGATGGTGGCGTCCGCCCGGAGGACGAGCCGTTACCTCGGCACGGGAGCCTTCGCCCACGACCGCCTCCCCCTTGGGGTGGGGGCGTTCCTTTGAGCGGCTTGATGCTCTAACCGTCCTTTGTTCGCTGCCGCTGGTGTTCCTCCAGGACGGGATTCCCCTCTCCCGTGCACCAGACGCCACCAGCTCGACCTGAAGCAAAGTCCTTCTGAAAGGCTTTTTAAGAAGCAGGTTGAAGGGTACCTGGCTGAACCCCTGCCAGGTGCCATAAAAAGGAGATGTATTATTTTTTTTCATACCGGGGACCTGAGACGTCCTCATCCGGCGGATTAGATTATAGGACTATTTGAGGAGCAAATGACATTAAATCTCCCTAAAATCTACAAAGGACAGGGCTATCTTTAACTTGTAATTGCTCCCTCACATCTACCATTACGGGTGGGGACGGCTGATATCACAGTAACTATAAACTGAGACGAAGCGCTGTATGAAATGAATTTCTACCCTTTATCTTTATAGGCATGTCTGAGAAGTCATGGGGATTTGGTTGAAATGTACGACATGCTAGCTTTGGCTCTTGAGAACCATTAGTGTCAAGGGGGAAGCAACGGAAAAGACTCAAAGGGGGCATAGTGACAAAGAGAGCTAAATCTGCTTTTTCATTTCCCCCGCAGTGCCTTTGATTGTCGCAGCTCCCCCTTAATTCCTCCTGGGTATGGATGATCCATGGTTTTCAGGGCTTAAGTTTCATGTATTGTTAAATCTGCAAAGTTATCTCTGCCAAAAGGGGATGGTTTCATCTTGATGTCTTTCTTCGACTGTCCATTTCTTGGGGTGTTTTTTTTGGGGTTTTTTTGGGTACAATTACGTCTGTGGGAAATGGAAGTGCACTATTTCTCCAAAGGAGCCTCCTCCTTTTGGCTTATTCGATTCAAAGGGGACCCGAGACTGCTCAATTAGACGAAGAAACGAACAGGCCTCGCTCATTTTCGACACATTCCACGGCTCCGGTCCCCGGAGGACGGTTCTCATCTAGCCGGTGCCTCCCTATGGGGGCCTTTCTGACTGGAGCCCAGGAATGGAGCCCCCTGCGTGGGCACCAGGCTCCTGTCAGTTTCCCTGCCGCTCCATCACTGGATCTGCAGAGGGTTCCACTGTTCCTAATTGATTTCCTGCTCTTCCCTCTCCTGTCTTCATCTGCTAACTACAAATATCTTCAGCCCACATCTGTCTGCCTGACTCTCTTTTCTCTCTCTGGTTTCCATCTACATCTACCGACTCCCGTCGTCTCCTGCCCACCCCCCCCCCCCCCCCCCCCCAACTTTGTGCCGGTGGTAGCTCTCCCCGCCCCTGTTGAATTAAAGAAAAGAGTAAAGGAATCGTTACATGTTTATGCCGCAGACTTGCCCTAAATTCAACACGGGAACATCTCTAGTTTGCACTTCTCTGATCTCCTAATGAAAATGCTGACAGGTGTCAGAACCAGGACGGCAACAGGAACGGGGCTGTTCTGACACCCGGGGAGGGGCAGAGAGAGAGAATGTGTGTGTTTGTGAGAGAAAGAGGAAGAGGCGCTGAAATGTGCCGGGAGTCTAGTAAGCAGTCCTAGCGAGGAGGGGGGAGGGTGGAGAAAAAAAAATAAAAAATGAAGGGAGGAAGTGATGCCTCTGACAGGTAGGAGTGTTTCTGCTGCTGCTGCTGCTGCTGCTGCTGCTGCTGCTGCTGCTGCTGCCGCCGCCGCCGCCGCTGATGCTGATGCTGATGCTGATGCTGATGCTGATGCTGATGCTGATGCTGCCGCCGTGAGATGGGTGGATGGAGACGGAGGATTTCACCCATTCCATTGAGGATCTTTTTTTTTTTTATATTGTATTCGATCAGATTAACATACAAACACTAGACTCGGACTATCCATTTTGATTTAGACTCCCCTCATCTAATATGGAACCCAAGGAGGTAAAATGGCTGACGATGATGAACGGAGCAAAAACGAGCGTTAGAGGAGACGCAGACACGCCAGAATATCAAGAATAAAAGTAGCCGTGCTCAAATATTTACGGCGCTTAAAATAAAATGTTGCGCTCACTTGTGTCGGATCCACCGAAATATTTTGCTGCAGCTGATTTTTGGTTTTGACCCGTTTTGTGTTTACCGAAACGTGGCCCGTCGGTTCTCACATGCACGGAATCAAATAGAGTAAATCAAAACTCTTTCCGAAATGGAGCTCAGAGGCATGCAAGGAAACAAGCTGGGATTCATTGGAATGTTATTTATTTTCTTAAATAGGGGTCCTGTCGGTAGGTCCTCGTTTCCAGCGCTCGACTGACAATGAAGCGTTATGATTGGCAGAGCGGCGGACACCCTGAACCCTGGCTCGAATTACGGGGGGATTGGGGGGGTCTGGCCCCCTTAATTAAGACTTGGACACCCCCCCCCCCCCCCATAAGAGGTAAAAACAACAGGTCGGGGAGATCGAAACATTTATATATCCTTCTTACTTGTAATCGCTAAGATTACGATATACAGTATTTCCCACATTAATGCCTGGAAAAGTCTTGTAATAGGATTTGGGACATCCATAAAGTGCCTAAAGTGGAGCGTACCATTACGCAGTGGGGGTCGCGATCCGCAACCCGGATCAGAGCAATCTTTTTTTTACAAACCAAGCAAATAATAGTAGATTTATTGTGGATTCATCTATTTTCCCCCGTTTTCTAATGAATTCAACAAAAAAGCCCTGTGCGGAACCGTGCGGAACGAGGACACTTTCTCTTTCTCTCTCACACTCCCCCCCAGCGCCGGAGAAAAAAGTTGACTCCCCCCCCGTCTTTCTATAATTCGCACTCTGCCCTGAACCCCGGTTTCGTTGCCGCTACTGGATTTAGTCGGCTGGAGAGGGGACGGCTTATCTCCCCGCACTTGTCATGGATAGCGTATTGAACGTATCACACACAGAAATGGGAATGGTTCATTATTTTCTCAGGCTCACAATGAGCCTGATGTATCTCATTGCGGGCCCTCCTCTGACAGCTCATTTTCTAGACAATTCTGGCATTCAGCGCACAAATACCAGGCGGACGGAAAGGGAAGGGAAAAAAAAAAAAGGAGAGAGAAAAGAAAAGAGAGAGAGAAAAGAGGGAGAGAGAGAGAGAGAAAATAGGGCTCCGGATCTCCATTGCTTATTCATGACGCCGCGGCGTACTAGGTGTGTTAATAATCTCCTCGGAAACCAAGTGAATCACAATTGTTTGTCAAACACCTCGCCAAGCCGGGCCCCAATCGACAGCAGATGGGAAAACAGGAGGGATCAGGCTGATCCTGGGCACAGGGAAGGAGATTAAGAACAGGTAATGTGCTGGAGTTGATGGGGACCGAGGAGAAGGAGAGAGTGAGAGAGAAGGCGAGGGAAGATGAAAGAACGCCTGAATTTCAAATCTGAATATAGTGCGTGTGTGTGTGCGTGCCTGCCTGCGTGCGTGCGTGCGTGCCTGCGTGCGTGCCTGCGTGCGTGCCTGCGTGCGTGCCTGCGTACGTGCGTGCATTTAAACATTAATCAGAGAGTGAAGAAGAGGGGGAATGAGAGTGGGATAAAGAGAAATAAATTGATTGTGTGAGATATCGAGACACGTAAGGGCAGAAGGAAAGACAGTGAGATCAGGCAGTGCGGGCCCCTCTGCAGTCCATTGTGGCTCAGATGGATCCTCCCCCTCCTCTTCGGGGGGACGGGTTCCCAGGCCAGAGCCATTTGCCGGCCCCGCCCCGGCGTCTCCCTCCTACACAGCTATTTCCTTAATCCTCTACACGACCCTCTGTAATTAAACAAGCCGAGCTACAGCCCCATTAGCACCCGAACCAACGGTGCTGAGGGTCTCAGGACTGGCTCTGTGAGTTCCTCATCCCTCACCCTCGCAGTGTCGTAATAACACAGTAATAACTTACACCCACTCATCCATTGCTGTCCTTGCCCTGGTTATTCATAGTAATAATATATCCATCTATATTCATATTTATATTTTATACCGACCATACTGCCACTCAGCCCCAGATACTGCCTTTTAACTTAACTTATCCTCTGCAGAAAATCAATTTTCGTATATTCTGTACTCTGTTTGTATATGGGGATGTAAAGCAATGCACCAATTCCTTATAAGAAAATGTACTTGGGCGAATGAAGATTTTCTGATTCCACGCTGCAGCTGGACCTCGTATTGCAGATAACCGACCAATCGCTGCCACCCGTGTGTTCACCAGTGAGGGCAAAGTGGATTTCACCCATTACCATGGACCTTTATGACGAATGCACGGCAATCATAAAATAAGCCATATTTCAACGCATATATATGGTCACACCTCAGCCGTATATACTGACTTGAGAGACTGTGTGGCTGCAAGTGGGCAGGGGAGGAGCGCAGTAAGTGCTTGGACAGGCCTTGTTTTCCAGGTTTCCCGGGGATTGAGACGCCAGGCGGTGGGTGCTCCCTCTAGGCCGGGCAGAGCCTGGCAGCTGGCCCGCGGCCCGGAGAGCTATAATCAGCACCATTAGCTGTAGCACCGGCGCCATTTAGGAGTTCTTACACAGGGACCACGGCTATACTGTGGGGATTAGGGATGCTGTGAAATATAGAATGGGAGGGGGTGGGGGCGGGGGGTAAATAGTATGGCATCTGTGGGTCCAACCGGAATCACACACTGGATATACCAAATAATAGCACAACAAATCACACACACATAAACGAGTGGTGTATGGGCAGCGGGTGGGGATTTCGTGGGCATTATGAGTCTTGGCAAGAGGCATTTGTTTTATCTTCTCCCTCTGTGAGTGGAAAAGATTAAGAACATACTCTGTTCTGTTTAAGGGGTGGGGGAATCGGCTGTCTTCTGACAAGTACATTGTAGCCCGAGGTTTTGTGTCCAGAACACAAAGAGACATTTATCAGTGCAGCTGGGGCGGGAGAGGAGGAGCCCAGGAAAAGGGCTTTTTAACCCCTTATCACGCCTTCTTCCTGTGTAGTAGTATAACTCTCCTCTCTAATCCATCCGAGATTCCCTCTAATACTGAATTCTTGCGTACGGCTGGCTCGTTTTTGGTTTTTAGTTTTTTAAATCCTGACAAAATTCCAACTCAGTTTTGAGGATGAAAATAAAAGTTTCCTACTTAGGATAGCATAAGGCGCATTATATACGGCATCTTATGTTCCCTCTCTTAACATACTTTGAATCGTAATGGTTCCTTGTTCAAGAACCAGATTGTGCAGATTATCTTACTGGAAGCTTTACCTGGAATGTCATCCAATCCACCCTTATTATTATTATTATTATTATTATTATTATTGTTATTATTATTATTATTATTATTATTATTATTATTATTATTATTATTGTTATTATTATTATTATTATTATTATTATTATTATTATTATTATCCTCATTATTATCATCATTATTATCATTATTATTATCATTATTATTATTATTATTATTATTATTATTAGCATCATTATTATCATCATTATTATTAGCATTATTATCATCATTATTATCATCATTATTATTATTATTATTATTATTATTATTATTATTGACGTATTTCCTCCGCCAAGTTGCATCAATAGGTGCCCTTCCTTGTCTCGGCTGGATCAGCTTTTTGCTTCGTGACCCTTCTCCTCTCGTAAAATCCAAAAGAGTAGAAAAGTGCACCGCGGTGAATCATTACACGGCATAGAAGGTTTTATTGAGAGGCTAAAATTGCGCTGTCAGAGGTTTGTGTGCCGCCGTGACGCCCGACCACAAGCACTGCGGTGTAGGCGCTGATAAACCAGGCTCGCGTTACACGGAAAAACACAAACAAACTCACAACTCCTGTTCCCCAACGAGGGCGCTAAAATTCTCCCCCTTCCCGTAAACGATTTGTTTACTTTCCCCAAAGAGAGACGGGATCGGATCAATTCATGTACAGAGTTAACCAATGGGATTTTTTGGAGCCACCGATGCCCCCCCCCCTGTCTCCGCAAAAAGAGAGGATGAAAGGTAATGGGAGAGGTTGGCTATAAAGTTTAATGGCAGACAGGCAAAGCTCAGAATGTCTCTTTTTAATGATCTGTATTCCCCATGAAGACCAGACTGCATGCAGAGAGCAGGATGAACAGGCGGTGCGCCTCTCGGAACTCCAATCCGTCGTCCCAGTACTTCACAATGAGAGGAACCGGACATCAGCTCGCGTCAGCGTCACAGAGGCTCAAACAAGCGTCGGCATGTCTCCAAACGGCGACGCGGGCGGACGTGGACGTGCCGCCGCCACGCGACCTCGCCACTGAAACGCTCCTTTGTGGTCGTGCCTGCCTGCGCGTGTCGAACCCGGCACGCGACCTTGCGCAATCGTCCATCCGGAAAAAAAGCAAATGGCCGCCGAGGGGGGGTGGGGGCGTTCAGCTCAGTTCGGTAGCGCCGTGTGTGCGCTCCAGGTGCGACCCGCCCCGCGCGCCCGCGGACGGGGACTCTGCGGCCGCGGCGTGGAGTCGACTCCGCGGCAGGTTGACCCACAGCCGCCTCCGGAGAAAGGGGACCTCGGAGATGGAGATGGGGAAGGCGATGAGCCGGGTGACGCGGGGGTGGGGATGGGGTTGAGGAATTGGATCCGTGACACCTGTCACTTCCACTCCACTGCACCTTGCTCTTCCGCCACACATAAGGGCTTTTCATGTTACATCTCAGTGTGAGCTCACAAGTGGGCACAGGACCTGGGAAATCCAATTACTGCCTCCGGTGTGAGAGCCGTGCCACCGTCCTTATGTACGCTATAGTCGTGTTCTCCAAATCAGAGAGGATGTGCTTATTAGTTCCTCTCCTCGTCCCTCGCTACACCTCCACTTGGGTCTGTGTGCCTTAGATACCGGTCTTGGCATTTTCCTCAGATCTGTTCTCCACCGAGAAACCAATGCTCTACCATAACATCGACTGGTGGGCGGCTAAACCCGTGTTACATATGCGGGGCTTTGACTAATATTAAACGCCGTTGCGGCGGAGGCGTCTCGGCAGTGAATGGCGGGGGAAAAAAAAAACCTTTGAGAGAATCGGTTTGCTCCCCGGTCGCCAAGGAAAATGCCCTCGGTCGCGGTTCGGGGGAGGGGAGGGGATCCATGGGGAAGGTATTTACCAAACCCGACTGGAAACCTAACCCCACGTTACCGTGTACATGGCTGCACTCACCAGGCTGCAGTGCCCTACTTCCAGAGGTTGTTAAAATTGTAGGAAAAGGGTTTAAGTGGCAAAAAAAATGGAATGGGGGTAGGACAGAATGAACTACGAGAGTAGAAAGGATGGTGGGGCTTTTGTGACAAGATAAAATGGAATATAAAACATAGTCCTGGCTGACACAGAGTGAACATGACTGAATGAGAAGGCACATTGCATTAATTATGCAGCGCCGCTCTTTTGAGGCCGTGCAGAAGCTCACAGAGGGAGCGGAATCCTAAAACGTTAGTATGCACACGCTGTAACCGGGGCCCAGCTGTTTGGACCAAGATGCATTGATTTGTTGACTTAAAGCCGGAGGATGTTCAGGTGGATTTGATTTGGACCGGCATTGAAGTGTTGCATTTATTTTCACTAATTATAGTTAACATCACTTATGGGCGGGGAAAAGGCAGAGGACTTTAAAATAAAAATGTTTTTAACATAAAGTGTTTGAATTCGGCATTTTTCTATGCATTTACATACAGATTGTATAGATCGATGATCGTTCTCTGCAATTTTTGACCGATAATGACCATTTTTTTATGGATTTGTAGGTCATAAAGTAAGTAAGTAATTGGGAGATTAAAAAAAAGTCAAATTTAAAGATATTTAGTATAATTTTACCCGGGGAGTGAACATTTTACTTTCAGGACTTTGTTGCTTAGCTCAGGCAATGACCGTCTGCAATAAAATACATATTTTTATTTCACCATCCTATTTTATTAGTTTTATTGCGTTTTTTTATGAATTTTAAACAAAGAAAACCATTAAAACCTTCTCCCAACGTAACTGAGTTCAACGGGAAAAGCTAGCAGGACTAGATTCAGTGCGCTGGATTTATACTTTCAAATTATGTTCCCAAGGAAAATTATCTGATTATCTGCAACGATCCTAAAAAAGGATGTCATTGCCCATCATACAACCCCCTTCCCCGCCATCCCCCCCGTCCCCCTGCAGCATTAGCTTTCCTCCGTCCCCATCCCCGTTCGCTGAGGTAATTTACTGTCTGGTTCTGTCCCCCTCGCTCCGCTCAGACTCCAGGGTTTAGGAGCAAATTAGCTTGCTAGCTCGGTCAAGCTTAAACACAGAAATGCAGCATTTGTGCCGGTGTATTTAAAGATGTCCTCCGCAGACGTACACCGCAGAGGAGACGAGCCGAGTCGACAGAGGCGAGCGGACGCGGCGGCGGCGGTGCCGAGCGCGGCCTCACTGCGGCGGGCGCAAAGTGCCGGGGGGCGGGGCTTCATTTGGAAGGTGTCAAAATGGGTGGATCTCGAGCGATGCGGTCGGGTGCAGCCTCGGGGATTCCAAAACGCTTTTTTATTTATTTATTTATTTTTCTTTTCTTTTCGGTTCTAAGTGTTACTGAATTCACCGCTGTAAATTGGCCCGGTAATTTACACAGTTCACTTAACTAAGCAAAGTGAAATTAAGTACGATTTCCGTCCGGGTGAACATGAGACGGGCCCGCGGATCCTTGGACGCCGTCTCCTCCTGGGAATTAAGGGACATACCATGTATAAGTGATATAATGCAGGACAAGCTGGTATAATGTAATCTCCAGGGAACTTCTCTCCGCTCTCTTTTCTTCTCTATTTAGCCCGGTTCAGCCTTACTTAGCCTGCCTTAACTCTTCATGCATGTCTGCCCGGGTTAAATCCGGTTCACGGGGACTGTGAATTGAGCCTTGGGCTTATATAATGTGTGAAAGCCGCTGCATGAATTATTGTGTCGGCCGGTCCAAGAAAACCTACAGATCACACCAGATCAGTCATGATTTCTCAGAGACCTGCCCTTCCCGGCGTCTCCACGTCTCCCATTCGTCACAGCGGCGCCCCGGCGTAGGACCCCCCTCAAAGCCCGCCATGGCATTTGTGGAATCGCTAGCCAGGCTCTGTGACCTCCATCTGTCATTGGCTTTGAGAATAGAGCCATGGTGAAGGCGGAGGTGGAGAGAAAGGGAGAGATACCTCTCAGCGAAATAGATTTAGTTGCCGGGGCATTAAAACCAGCCCGCCCGCATATGTCATCATGGCGTGCCGCTCGCCTCGTTACCACTACATCAAGCAGTCCATTGGCCGGCCTCCTGCCTTTGAACGAAACAATGCAGCGCGATGACAAAGTGATTTATAAAACGCCGTCGCGATTGCTTTTTTTTTTTTTTTTTTTTTTTTCCCTCCTCCCGCCGCAGTTACACAGCTGTTAAACAGATGCTGTTTGTACCAATTTAGAAGCCAGTGCATTGTTTGTCAACAGCGGTTTGGAAAATCATCCTTTATGCCGGGACCTGCGATGGAATGCACGAGCTGGAGTGGAAAGGGGGCGGAGGTGGGGGGTGGGGGGGGGGGGTGATCAACGGGGGAAGAGCAAAGAAGTAAAGCAGTGTCGAGTTTGGCACGGTCTTTTTTTGGGGCTTCAAGTAATTAATGAAAGCAATCCCCACCGAGAAGCGCCGTTACCTTCTGAGAGGACACGGGCCGTCTGGGTAGCAGTGACTTGCTGCTGGACGCTTCCCAGCGCCTGATGGACCCAACGCTAAATTGTATCTTGATAAATTGACTGGTACTAATGCCCATGAACGGAGCCGGCGCCGCGTAAACCTCGCTCGCCGTGCCACAGTTTTAACAAGACCGCCCAGCCAGTCTCATTTCCTCAATAATTAATATGTGACTGGAGGAGGAAGAGGATGTGAGATAGCCAGAAAAGAGGAGAGACAAGATTTTTTGGGGGGCGAGGGATTTATTTAATTAAGCCAATGTGTCTGAGATATAGAGATACTGATGAGATGAAAGCGAAGGGCAGAGCTGATGCGCGGTTGTGTGCGTGTTGGTGTGTGTGTGTGTGTGTGTGTGCACGTGCGTGTGCGTGTGTGTGTGTGTGTGTGTGTGTGTGTGTTAGGGAGGGCAGCGTGGTGTGTTGAGGAGTCGGGGGGGTTGGCTTAATGTGACTGAACCAGATGCTGTGGGGGAGAAGGATCGGACTGGGCGCTGTGCAGGAGAATGATGGCTTGCGCGGCGTGGTGGTAAGGGTGCCCCTCCACTGTTTGTAAAAACAAGACCATCACACTCCATCTTGCCTCCTCCCGCAGGAGCTAGGCCTCCAGGCTGATTTATGGCCCACAAACTGAATTGGCTGGCTGGTGTGACAGCAGCACTTGGACTCTCCCTGGTGAGTGGCGCAGGAGGCTGCCGGGGGCCGGGGCCAGCGCCTGCTCCAGCCTCAGCGTCAGCCGGCTGCAGAACTCCGGTCTAGTTAGAGCAGACCAGACATTAAGCCCTGTCCCAGGCACTGAGACAGGTCTTGTCCCCCCCCCCCCCCCCCCCCCCCCAGGGCCTCAGCAGACCCCGGCTTCCTCTCTCTCTTTCTTTCTTTCTTTCTTTCCTCCTTTGGTGCGGTACGGTTCGGTTCAGATATTGGAGGAACAACGGCGCGGTGCAGAGCGCACTCAGACACACCTGTCACGGGAGGGGGGTGGGGGTTCGGGTCCCGGGGGGAGCCGCCGCCGCCTCCTCCGCCCCCTGCGAGCAGAGAGCCAGACCGGGACGGGCTTTCTCCGGGATTATTACAGTATTTGAGCCTTTTATTTTGCTCCTCTGCTGTTTATCCTTTGTTGTGAGATTTTGGAAAGCAGCCCCATAAAAGGCAATCGTTTTAACCGAACCTCCGCGCTGCGGCCGATGGGACCCGGGGCTGCGTCACGGGACAGGTTTGCATTTTGACGTATAGCCTGACCCTAATATATATATATATACTGTATGTCACAGACAAAGTGGGTGGGAAGGAGCTTTATTAGTTTCAAACTCAGCCTGATGTCACTGAGATATGTCCAGGAACCTTGGCGACCGGTCTGTCTTTAACTGGGTCGTGCGATTGCAACCCAACTCATTCCGTTCCCATCTTGTATCAGCCCCAGCACCACTCAGGCAGCAAGAAAGGATGGAGACAAAACAAAATGTCAGCCTTGCCGTTTGCTCTTTCGCCCAACAGAGCCGATTGGTTTTCTTTTTTTTTTCCTCACAGATGGCTGGATGCTGGATTTGAAGTCTTTGTCTCCCGAATTAGGATGTAGGGCACAGAATCAAAGACCACACAGGCAGACATGCTCAGCTGTGGCAATACATGAACCTTAGGTTTAAAGACGTGTCAATGTTTTATTCACTGGATTATTGCAAGGTAATCTTGCTGAGTGTATTGATTTAAGTGCATTATTGTCAAAGGATGGCGCTTTAGAGCGCCTTTGCTTTTCCAAGGCTTTAATAGTTATCAAAAAGGATATTCTTAGCAGTTATCTTCCTTAGTGAAAACATCTTTAACAGCTTTAAAGGAATTCTTCTGCTGGTCCTTTGCCGGTTTATATTTGGTGCATGTGCTGAAAATTATCAGAATCTCCAGGTGCACGACTTGGAGGGATCGTTATGCCGCGCCGCGATGAATTGATCGATACGCCTGTGACGTTGACAGGATTCTATCTGCTGTGACTTTAGGTTCTGACCTCCGATCTCCTCCTCTCATTTGGGGAAGAGAGCAAGCTGCTGGCAGCTCTCACAGAGCGAGCTTGAATCACGAAGAACAAGCACACTCTCTCCCCTTGCAGATGCAAACAAATGTCATCCCAGGTACAAAACAAGCAGCCGGGGCTTGGCCGGGAGAGCGGGTGCTTTTATCCAAACTGGCATTATTCACGACTGGGCCACGGCATGAGAATCAGCACGTTCATATTTGAAGTATTCCCCCAAATCCTTCGCTCTCCCTTGAACCGCGACTCAAAATTAAACAGCTGTATTTCCATTGTATTCGAGACCTCCATTTTACCCCCCTCTTCCTCCCCATTCAGCTTTATTTCTATTTAAAATGTGGAACAGTGAGAAAAGCAGACAGCCTCTGCCTCCCACTGGAGCTCCCTCAGTAATTAATAGATATTAAATTCTAGATATGAAATGTTCCCAGTGACACACTGCTCCGCACTGTACTTTGAGTCTGTTTCTGGAACTGATTGATTGACTTATTTTCCTGATGCTTTGAATAGACACTCTCCGCAGGAGGTGGCCTCTCCTCGCTGCACTCTGCGGTTGTTGAGTTGCAAATTTCTGCGGCGCTCCAAAAACAATAAATGGTTCATTTCTCAGAAATGTCTTTTGTTCTTCCCTTGGATTTGGAAGATTTTTTTTTTCTCTTTTAATTTCATCAGAGCATAAAGGGCTGTCAGTTTTTTTATTTCATTTTTGGCTCTTCCATTTTTATGGGTCTTTGAGAGTGACATCTGCTTTTCTGTGGATCTGTACGCAGTGGAAGGATGTGCCACTGTTAATGGCACTTAGCTTTCACAACAATTCCATTTGCAGTCCAATAGTCCCCTGAAGGAACCCAGGAAAGGGTATTCACCTCGCACACACGAGCCATTCAGTAGAAACCATACAATTTTTTTTTTTTTTGTCCATTGAGACCTTTTCACAGGCCTAAAAAAACACCGGAAGCCCTTAGAAAATTGGAAATCTATGTAAAGCAACTTCTATTCATCAAGAGGAAGTTGATAAATATGTTATCCTGACTAGAAAAAGAACCATGTTGAATGTTCAAACATAAAATCATGGTCAGAATTCCAGAAATGTTAGAATTAAAATCTGTATTCCCCCAGCAGCTTTCCATCCATCCATCAGAGAAAGGCAGAGAGAGTTTGCATTTTTAAACAAATAAACTCAAGATACATGTCACAAAGACTCAGATGAGGATTAAGAGAAACATGGGATTTGAATGGATTAAAAAAATACCCTGCACGGCGGACTGGGAGCTTTAATCGTGTGCACGGCCATGTTCTTTTTTTCCTTCTTATTACCACTCCATGTTTAGTTTCCAGTGTTTGCTAAAGATTTTCTGATGTCATTGTGTCAGTGTCCGCCTCTCACTGGATTCACTGAACACAAAACCAATACAATAACTCTGCTTTACGCCCTTTTCCGGCTTGTTGTGGTTCATTTACAGACATTTGCATGTGCATACACATAGTGCAGCGTGTGAAAGGTAGATGCAAATCTCCAATGATTGCGAGAATCGGTTTCGAGTTACCGGGCTTTGAAGCTTCTTGTTTCAAAGGAACCAGAGACTCGGAGTGTTTACAATAATAACATTATATTTAGCTCAATGTGAACGTAGGCGAGGTTAGTTGATGTAATATTGTTTTTAGCATGTGGACTTAACCTGGGACTTGTACATGCAGGCTGGTCCTGCGGGGTTACAGATCCAATGTCATAAGCTTTTATTCTTTATTAAATTAATTTTATTCTTTATTAAATTCTTTCATTAAAATGCAGTTTGTCCCGTGCGGACAGGAGGATGGTGTTTTGCATTTTGGGCAAGAGAACATTGAAGATAAACAAATAAAGATGTAAAGATATCAATATTAGGGATGTTAACAAAGTATTTTTGTTGTCGACCGTCGGAGGCTTTTACCGATTAGTCATTAATTTTGTGTGTTTTTTTAAGATTCTGATATAGACCTATGCCTTAAAAAACGTACAAGGTAATATAATATATATTTGCCATTTGACATATATATATGTCAAATGGCGTCATTCACCACAAAAAGCCTTTTGGTTTCTCATCAGATATGGATTTGCTTTTTCCACTTAATCACTGCAGCGGCGTGGCGGCACTGTCCTTTCAGCACCACAACTGCACAGAGCAGAGACGGTTGTTGAAAATTGTTTCTCTACTATGTTTTGGGCTCGGCCTACATCCCACACCAACGTCTATTCCACAATTTTGTAACATTCAACGCAATTACCTGTTTGAAATAATTAAATGAGTTGTTTTTCACCTGATGTCCGAAAATGAAACCATTTTGCCGAACCAACAGTGCATTTCTTTGTGGGCATTTGGGAATGTAGGCTGAAAAAAAATTGAGACCAATAATTGTCCTGTGAATCAGACTTTCACACATTCTATCACACTATATATTCTCTGTATATTCTGTATATTTATATATATTTGACTCTTTCTGCTCTGTATTATTGGCTATTTCTGTATTTTTTTTTCTCCAGACTGTTAAGCCTTTTTTATTATTATTTTTTTTTTAATTGTCTGTACGGCAAGGCAATCCACACCATGACAAATTCCTCGTATATGAAAACGTACTTGGCAGAATAAACAGATTCTGATTCTGATACATCCCCCACATATTCCTGAAATAGTCACCTACTGAAACCCTAATGCATTGAAGAAGGAAATTGTCAGAACCGGTGTTTACTGGCCCCTGCTTGCTTGATTTTGGGGTACTTACACCAGGCGGCACGTCCTTTATCCAGCTTAGTGGCTAACATGGCTGAGCCGAAATGGCCCGTTGTTATGGCCCGTTAGAGCCTTTAGGAGCCCATCAGTCATTCCTGAGCCATACTTCTCGCTCATCAGATTACACTTTATGAGAGACGGATCTGGTGGTCGTACCTCGGAAAAGCCTGCCCACGATCTTTAAATATCGATCTCCAGGCCGTAAGCAGAGGTGCCCCCTTAAGAGTGCTGAAAAAAAAAAAAAAAAAGAAGAGGGTAGAAAAACAGATAATTGGTGTTTTTAATTAGGTGATCTGTCAAGCTGTGAATGCCAGATGTAAGCACATGCTCCAGCGTCAATGGCGACCCGTCCGTCCCCATGCTGTCACCCTGGGTCCTTGGTAAGGAGGGTCGCTCTGTGCCCTCAGGACCCAGAGAACCCACAGTGGCACTGAGAAATGTGTCGTTCCACATCTGGGTGTCAGACGTTTTAGAGGACTTAGGCCCAAGGACCTTACACTCAGTTTAAGTGATTTAAAAATGCTTAATGTCTAATGTGAGACGAGACTTTCTTCAGGTGAAGCTTTGTGAGTAAATTCTTTTTGAGGTCATTCTTAAATGAAAGGACATCGTGGACATACATGCTAGGTTAGGTGAGCAGATGGCTAATAATGAAATATGTATGTATTCAAAAGACTTAAACTGTCAAGTATCACAATTTGGAAGACTAAAGTGTGCGTGTGAATTAAAGACTGTTTCCCTTTCGAATAACAAAGAGAAAAAATAAAATGACAGCTCCTCAGTGTGAACAAGAGCACATGGCTCTTTTTTGTTGTTATAATGATGCAAAAATTGTCTTGAAAGCGCTTCCCGTCCAACACAACAAAGGCTGAAAGTGTGCAGTTATACAGACTCAGAGAGGAAAAATAATTCACAACAGCGTTAAAACATCATTACATATTTATAACTCGGCGCCAGATGACAGAGACACAGAGAGAGATGAACCAGGCAACAATAGCGCAACTCTCTCCGACTCAGTGAGATATCTGATTGCACTGTTTAAACCCTTCTTTTATCAAGTGTTTTCACAGAAAGCCCAATTATGCATGAGCTGCAAATGGTCTTTTATTTAACAATACATCATTTAATTGGCACATTAAAAGTCCCAAACATTCAACTCCAGTTGTCAGCGAGTAGCAGTAGGACAGCTGGAGAAGCGTCTTGTGCAACAACAGAAATGGAAAACCTCAAGCTTTGCAGGTTGTTGTTTTTTTCTTCTTTTTCTACACCCTTGACTTGTTTCAATGAATGAAACCTCTCAAAATGCCACGGTGAGAATGTTCAATTGAGTGAAACAGAGGCTTATTTCTCAGACAAATCTAACAACACCATCTCCTCTGTGGCTGTGTGTTTGCAGACCCCAACGAAGGCTTCCACTGCCAGGACGAGTGTCGGATCCTTGGCCACTCCGACCGCTGTTGGATGCCTCGCGTGCCCATCCCGACGCGCGCCAAGTCGCCCGAGCACGGCCGCAACGTGATCGCTCTCTCTATAGAGGCCACCACAGTGGACGTGCCGCACTATGAGGATGGCACCACCAAAAGGACTTTTGCCACCTTTGGCAAGGACGGCCCCGAGGACGCGGAGCGAGGAGACATGAAGGTAAACCGGACTCAGGAGTCTATGGTGTGCAGCCCGAAGGCCAACGGCGGGGCGGTCCGCGAAGCCGGCAACGGGCGGGAGGCGGCCAGCCCCATCACTTCCCCCATGCACCTGAAGAGCCCTGTGTCCAAGCCCGCGTCCGCCTACAACACGCTCAAGTGTCGCGATGCCGAGCGCATCGCCAACCACAGCCTGCTGCGGCAGCCCGAGGGGAAGGACAGTGAACCGGCTGTCAGGGAGATCAACACGCTCCTCCACGACGGCCGCGACAAGGAGTCCCCAAGCAGCAAGCGCCTGAAGGACATTGTGCTCTAGCGAGTTTCTCTACGACACGCACCAACACCCACGCGCCTAGACACGTACCGTGTAAAAGTCACATATAAATATATACCCCACGATAGCTGTGTGTATGCAGAAGAGTCCCGCTGCGGGTGGAAAGACACACCCAGCGCAGTATAGAATATCCAAGGACTGGCCACCGCCAAAGTGGATACTACGGAGCTGTACGCTGCAGCTAGCTGTGTGCTGAGGTAGTGATGTGGCTTTGTTGTAGTCGCAGTACTATTTCCTTGTTTGCTTTTTGTTCAGTTTTCTGTTTTCAGTCTGCACTGAGTAGAGGGGCAAGTTACTGTTGACTGCATGGACACGGAGCCCTTCAACCCCTGGCCCCAAAGCAGGACACGCTTAGGCACCTCTGGTGCCAATCCAGAAGTACAGTTATGCCTTTTGAACTACTTTTTTATTACAAACTGATATTTGCCTTCTTTGGTTTTGCAGTCTGTACTAGCTGCCAAAATCTCATTGTTTATTTGTATAGTAATCGTGTCAAAGTAATAAACGGCAACCGACACACACAGGATCCTTCTCGACAATATTCTCAACCCGCTCCACTTTTCAGTGCACAAAAGAGAGAGAGAGAGAGAGAGAGAGAGAGAGAGAGAGAGAGAGAGAGAGACAGGGAGAACACAATCCCCATGTCTGATGAGAGCGACTCTCTGCATATCCCCCGAGCACCCGCTGTCATCGGACCGCGTGTTTCATCCTGGACGGAGTGAAACGAACTTCTGCCCAAACGCCCTGAACACTGGATCCTCGTGCCCCAACCGAGCTGTCTGAAAAAAAAGAGACTTATTGCTTTTGAAATCTCCTGTGCCCAACCGCGATTGTAGCCAGTGGAGCGCCAGTTAGAACTTTGTGCTCTGGTCTTGTACTTTTTTCTGAATTTTGACTATGGGGCTAGGATAGAAGGGATCGTCACTCATGTCTTGCTACGTGAAACTCTGTATAGGGTTTACTATTATCATTTTTAATAACCTGTTGTTATGTGACAATCCCTTTAATGTTTTGTTTCGAGAGTAAAAATAAAAACAAAAAAAACAAAAACAAATAAACATTGGTGTTCAGCTGAAGCTACAGTAGCGTTTGTTACACAAACACAAAAACAAAAAAATATACGCCAAAATATATTTTATAAATAATTTAAAAATGTATAATGAGAATATTTAATGCTGTGTAGTTATTTTATCTGTAAGTTAAGTATACTTGAAATTAATTTGCTTCTGTTATTTTTATATTTCATTTAGCTTTTTTTGTTGAACCATTTTTCTTGCTTTTATTTTATTTTGTCTTTTCAAAATTGAACTTGGAATTATTTTTGTTTACTGTGTGACCCCTGGCAACTGTTGACTTGCAGTCTACCTTGTTGTAAAGAGTTTCTTATTGGTCAGTTCTTGTGCCATCAAGTTTCTGTGTGGGCTAATAGAAAATGTGAAAAACAAAAAAACAAAACAAAAAAAAAAAAGACAAAAAACAAGAAGAAGCGACTTCAGCACCAACATTAAGTGTGTCAGTACAACAAGCTTAGAGTGAGATAGTAAAAAGTAACCAAAAAAAAAAAAAGCTGCAGACAAAACCTTCAAGATATCAGATGTCGCTTAATCTTAGTATCTAAGACGGAGAGAGACGGGGGTTACCGTTAAACGAGTGGAGGTTTAAACTAAAGTCATTTAAGTTTAAACCTAAAGGTTTACAGTGGTGAACCTCCAGCTGAGAGTGTCGCGCCGTCACCCGGCGCCACCTGCTTCCAGGTGTTCTGAAATACGAGGTCAGGACCCCCGACTGACAGCAGCACGGCTCAGTCCTCCACAGGAACACCACGGAATCAGACGTTTGGAGAGAAACTCACGGTTTTGGGGGAAGGTAAAAAAATATATATAAACATATTGCAAATCAGCAATGTGGTTACATGTTGCTTTTGCAGTGAAAAAAAATTCTGTACAATGTGGAAAACTATGAATGAAATGAAAACGGAACAAATTGCATACGACAAACTAGATCTTGTAGCTGAATGTTTTTCGCTGGTCTCACCCATGGCTTCTGGCAACATGAAAATCAGATTAATCACTGAATGTATACAGCAGCTTACAATTAAACTATTAAATGTTCTCCACTTCGTTTGGGTGTCTTTACTGAACGCACGGGAGGGTCTGGATCTGCCTTGAAATTACCGTCAAATGCCTTATAATTTATGAGCGAAGCCGTGTGTATTATGGAGGAACTTAATGAGCATGGCCACAACCTAGCAAATTGCAATTATCTATTATGAAATATCCTTTCTCTTGTCATAATTCATTAAAATTCTATCATGTGATCTCTCTCGGGGGAAAAAAAAACAAAACCCTGCACGATTTTAAAGAAAGAAAGAGGCAAGAGTAATAAATCTGTTGTGATAAAATCGAAATGAACGATTTCGGCACAGGATGGCCCCAAGTCGGCATTAATATTCCGTGCATCCGCTGTTGATGTCTGCCATTATTCCCAAAGCAGACCTTTGGGAATGCTCCGGTGGAACGGTCTATTTCTAATGGCGCCGCACTTTTCATTTGCTAGAGTGGGTCACGGATGCCATTTTCCAGGCATTTAACATTCCAAAAACGCTCTCAAAATAACACTACAACACGGCCGGCGATCAGGGGATGTGCGGCCAGTGATTGAAAGCTACTCACATTTAGGTCGTGGGTAATATGGTTTTGAAGGCGACAACATAACGCCATTATGACGCCATCTCCCACTTTAAAGCCATATTGATTGATCAGCAGACTCTGGTGGGTTGAACTCTGAAAGCTCAGAAAAAAACCTCTGAAAGCAAAGGGGACGATCGTGGTCTCCGCACACAATCTCCTCCAGCCTCCAATCTCCCATCGGCATCGCCGTCTCACCCGATAAGGGCTTCAATTTTCATCTCACCCCGCCGCCCGGTGGGCGAGCTCGTGCAGACCGATGCAGGGGAAGCGACGGAGGAATGCGGAAGAGGCGACGTTCCGATGCTTGTAGTTAGGGGGAAAAGTGGGGGGAAAAACAGCGGGAGGAACCCAAACCCACAGCTGCCACACAGCTGCCCTCCCTGATAAGAAGAGGAGGCCAGCTTCATTTCTATAATTAATTTGCCATTCACTCTATACCCGCTGGTGAAGCCAACATGAAAGTCGCTCTGAAAATGCACGGGCTAACACATCCATTAGTCTGTAAGGAGGATCTTGTTTCTTGCAGCCTAGTCTTGTTCTCCTGGGCACGAGCATGATGCAAGGCCTGCCCTGTGACTCATGCTGTTGGAAGAAACTTCAGACCCCTGGACCGCCCACAACTCACTGCGATCAGCCCAAGGCCACTGCCATTAAGGTCAAAATATACGCAAATATACAAGAGTAAAACAGACCTATCAATGGAAAAGTAGCATAATAGTACTCGTGATTTTTTAGGAAACATTGCGTTCTATGTTGCGTCAACAGGATCCGCTTTGAGCCAGGCCTTATTTGCAATTCGGTAGTCGTACTTTGCAATTCACGAGAATGGCGCTTGTCTATGCATATGAATTACTCCTGATTCATGTTGGTCGGGGTGAATTTCCGCTATTATGGCAAGATTTATATCAAAGGTTACCGGGGCACGCATCCTATTAACGTCCTAATGTTTCAATTATCATTTTGCAGAATGGCGAGCGGGGCGCATCGGTGAACAATTAAAATGATTTATTTCTGACACAGACGCGGACTGAAAAGAGCAGGAGGAGGGCCCCGCAGCCTCACATTCCTCCAATACAAAATAGTTTGCAGCCCTTTGCCCCTTGCAGCTTCTTCCTCTGTCTCAATCAGAGCCTGTGATCTCCGCCCGCCGCCGCGACCTCATTCTATCAAAAGGCCTCGCAGCTGCCGCTCCGGGGAGACGGCCTCATTGTGACCGACCGTTCCTATTCACTCTGACCTCTGGGGTCCGTGTCGGGGGTTCACCGGGGGGATTATGTGACAACTAATAAAATGTTTGCCGCAGCGGGTAAACACACCATACCGCCAATACGGCTGTTCCTATCCCGCTAAGCCTCCTGTTGACGTAGGGATGGGATGGGGATGTCCTGGGGGAAGGGTACAAGGGGAAAAAAAAAAAAGGAAAAAGAGTAATAAAGATAAAACCCTTTGCGCAGAGAAAGAAAGCCTATTTAGACTGGTGTTTGTATGTGTCGGCCTCATGTTTGTCTTAAGCTCGGGGACAATGGAGGTATTTAGCCCATTCACATGCATCACCTATTCACTGCGGTCGCAAAGGCCCAGGCTGTGTCTGGTCAACAGTGGACCACCAGTGGACCGTCGGTGGACCACCAGGGCCATTTCCCCCATTTCCGGGACCTGGGCCGTTAAAACAGCCCAACTCTGATCATTTTCCACCCCTTTGTCCTCGTGGCCCCTTTCACAACCCGTCTCACTCCGTTTCCAAATTTCTGGTTCCAGCGCCGGAGGTCCTGTTCTTTAGACACAAAGCAGTAAAAACGTGAGGCCAAATTGTTGAAAGGGAACCAAAGAAAGGTTTCATAATAAAAAGGCCCTTTTCACATTTTGAAATACCAAAGCCTTCTCCCAACTTTGCCTCCTCTTCAGTCATTGTGGTCGCTTTAAAGGCGAGTAACGTGCTGTCTCATAATGATTTCAGTTCAAAAACGTTCGAAGTTTACAATGTTATTTCTAGTTGTTTGATTTGCCAACTTTTGTTGAGAATGCGAAAGTTGGTGCTAAATGTAAAAAAAAAAAAAAAAGAGGACAAAGTAAAATCCGCTGGTTCCAAAATAATCCAGTTCTATCAATTATCCCCCAAAGTGCATTGCTTTTTGATGAGCACATTCAAACTAGCAATTCAACATCTTTGAGCCTGTGACCCCTATATCAAAGTTACTCTCTCAATTGAACACAAATACTACAACATTTCTATAAATAATATGGACACGTATCAGTTTACTATGATGGGACGCGGCTTTGAATTGACAGGCGTGTCCGTCGAGGTAGAGAATTGGCGTATTTACAATTAGGGTGCTATGAATAGGAGACTACAATGGAACTTTAAATAACACGCACCGCAGCCTGCTCCGTTCTTCAAAGCGCTGCATTACTTTAGTCGGACTTAGATTCCAAACTGTGGCAAAACGTCGGAAACGACTGAAACCGATAAGTTCGAAGCGGTTAAATTACAACTTTGTATTTGTTAAATTCCCTGTTACACAGAGATGGGGAGGGGAAAAAAAAAAAAAAAGTAGAGCCGTCCTGCTGGGAAGGAAAGCTGTCAAAGGCGCAGTGATCTGAATGTAAGCCAGCCACTGGTCTGGTTCAAAGAGCCACACCTTTAAGCACGTCGATTAGCATCACGGCGGGAGGGAAATTGAATCAGCCCGCTGCCAGGTCCCTTCACGCTCCCTGTGACCTCGCACGACATCTGGGCCCAGAATGGAGCTCTCCCGCCCCGAGTGGATGGCGCCGATTTCCGAATAATCTGACAAAGGAGAGATGCGGCAAAGCGCGGCATAACAGTCATTTGAAGGTGACAAGGTAGCTCTGAGACTATTGCACCGAGCCAGAAAAATTGTAAGGCACTGAGTTTCCGGGAGTTTTTTATTTTTATCCCTTTACTTGATGCAAAACAGTGAATACCCCAGAGCAGGAGACTCACCTTTCTTCAAAGCTTTATAGTATTATATAGAAGAGGTTAGTCTTTGTCAGGGTGAAAAGTAGGCTGGTCGTTGCTATCAGGAAGAAGACTGATTACTCCCTCCTTCTCCCTGTGACCACTAAATATCTAATAGGCCTGGCCAATGGCCGCCTCCCTTTGTGGCGACCACAATGGGACTTTGATCACCAGCAGAATGAGCGGCTCAAACAATGGCCTCCATTCAGCGAACGCCACAGAGCCCCGGGTGAGGCAGGAGGGGGAAGCTGCCACATTCCCGCAGCCATCTTTAATTGGAAGTGATGCCAGACAGATGATATCATAACCATTAGTGATGCCCTGATAAGACGTGACCCGGGAGCCGCTCTCTGAGACTCCTCTGTCTGAGAAGGGTCCGACGAGCCTCGGGGACCCCTAAGCCGGCCATCTCCAGCAGCAATCACAGCCTGACCTCCGTCCCCTCTCCCAGCCCTTAATGCCCAGGATGCGGGCTCTGGGGCTGAGGAACAGAGGCTGTTGACCTCCCCCTCTCTGGAGGATAAAAACGCTGATAGCGGGGACTAGAAATTAAAGACCGTGGCCTTTCAAAGCCTCCAGTATTGTCAGCAGCAGCCCAGCAATGAATCTTCCCGGCCCTCTCCATGGACATGCATTATCGGAGGGGTGATTATTTGACCTAAGGCCCCTGCATGCCAATGATTTATTTTACAGGTAAGTTACCTGGCCTCTCCAGTGTAATTGGGGGGGAAAAGTGACAAAATAAAAGGACTTGACTTTTGCAAGACTTGTTTTTGCGAGATGCTACGTATGTTATCTAACAGCAAACTGAGTGGCAAATCGAGTACAGCACAAAATCTAGAAAGCAACTCCGACAGAGGACTTCATGGGACAGATTTTAATCCCCTTTTATGCCCAACTCAAACATGTGCCTCTGTCCCCGCGGAGCATAGCCTTTACTGGAATACACAGGGGACTTTAAAAAGATCGGATCAATTGTTCCACTGCTACAGTAATTCAGAAAGATGGATTACAGCCCAAAGTGAGAGCAAAATGTGCTGTGGAAGGCTAAAATCACAGGAGCATGTCACTTTAAATGTCAGTTCTTATGGTTACTGAAGTATACTCCCAGACAAGGGAACAGCTTGGTGAAATAAGCAATATCTTCACAAACTTCTGGATCAAACTGTCCTCAGTCTCAGTTGGAAAACTTCTTTTCACCCCGCACTGACCAACACGACAAACTACAAATGACTCAATGTGAGCACACACTTTGCCCCATTATCGATAACTTTTCAATATCAATTTTTAAATCAATAAAAATATGAATTTTTAAATTTGTAGTTCAGTGCTTGATGCATTTTTATTTTTTCGAACTGATCTGAGAGAAATGATTTTCCTCTCTCTCTCTCTCTCTCTCTCTCTCTCTCTCTCTTTCTCTCCCCCTCCCTCCCTCCCTCCCTCTCTGGAGAACAATGCACTCTGGGTTGTCTAACTGCCGGCATACATCTCTGCAGCTCGGCGGTGGGAGGTGTAAGGACTAGAATTAAACATATGATAGTGGAGACGATCACACTTCAAAAAAAAAAAAAAAAAACCCCGGTCTAGGTAAGAGCTGAGACGTATGGAGGAGGAGATGATTTGCTATGAAGAAACCCAATAAAAACACACACCTTTTTAACGATAAAGACTCAATTAAGCCCCAGTGAAGCACAATGGCCGCCTACATTTTGGTTTTATCACCCGGTTTACACATAATGAAATATAAGATCTAATCATCTTCAACGGTCTCCGTGCAGAAGCCAGTCGGTACTTTATACACAAGCAAAGAACAGCGAGATAAAAAGAGAAATCGCATGATGCTGAAGGCAGACATATTGTTTCCACTGCCGCAGGAGGGGGAGCCCAGCGATTCAACTAGTGGGAAAATGAAGCGTTGGCAGTCGGACAAAGGAAAAAAACTAAAAAAATAAAAAACACAACAAGTCGTTGTGTGTCCTGCATGTTACCTAATTAACTTCCCTGTGATATGTTCTGCTGTGACAAAACACCACTTTCTCTCTCTTTTTTTTTATGTCGCTTTTATGTGCTGCCGCGCAGCGAGGCTCGGTGTCACATCCAAAACGACATTGTTTTGTTTGCTTGTTGGTCTTTAATGCAGGGAAGGCCTTTGAGGGGGAGGAGGGATGTGCACCCTATGTGGCTGACATCACCTGGGCAGGTTGTGGTTGATAAATACAGTAAAAAAAATGAAATAAATAATAATAATAAATAACTACTTTGATGTACTTTCGCAAGCTGCTGTTCGATAATAACACCATTTTACCTGCTTTATAACTTTGTTGTGTTCTCACTCATGACTGACAATGGTACATTTTATAATAAGCTTATACAAATAACAAAATAAATAAAAACGTTAACTACATTTGTTGGAAATTTACAAGGCAATTTACTAAGCAATTAGTAAATGGAATTGTAAATTAGATTAGAATAATTTTGTGATGTTTTTCTGTTGTTTTCATGTTTTTCTTCATAACACTAGTTTTTCATGTGAGTCAAGAATAGAAAAGAAGAAACAAAACAGGTCCATTAGATAACAAATACATACAAATTCTACTTAATGGATGAGTTTATAATAAGGATAAGAAACCTATGCACCGTTTGTGTATTTGATGAGCATTAACTCACAAATAGAAAATATCAATGCATTTATTATTGCATTTCTTAATTCAACCTTATGACAAAACAGGGGTCGAAACGGCCGATTCCAATGATCATTCCACTGATTATATTTACAACGTTTGAAATGACTAAACATGCAACAAGCAGGTAAAACAACCGGCTAGTCAGACAAACAGAGGAAGTCTGTTCTATGGGGCCGAAACCACCATGGGGGTCTGGTTTGTTCCCTCCAGCAAAGCAATTAGAGCGTCCATTGATTGATTGGATTCCGTTCAATTGAAAGGACAGATGTGGAGATGTGACCGGGGGTCACATTAGGGGAGAGACATCGAACAGAGGAGTATTGTACAGGGACAGGCTCTCCCCAAAGCCCAAACCTTGACCCTCTTGATGGATGAGGAAAAACCGCAACCGTCGTACCCCTGTGTGGGGTTGAGGTGAACACGTACTCGATACTCTGCTCAGGTTGCACAAGTCAACACCATACACCATCAACTACAACTTTATATATAAGATGAACACATTCCCCCAGAAACATGCCGCATATTGCTTCTCCAGCACCCATCCACGCCCTGGACAGGTGTGTTCCCTGTGCTGCCGGTCGGGAAAAAATGAAATACGGCTTACGCCGGAGCAATATTCGCCGGCGTTTTGGAGGTTCCCTTGCTGACGGATGACTTCATCACACGAAGAAAACACGAGCTACTGACTGGAATGAAGCCTTTGAGAACAGCGTGGGCAGCGAGTGGCTCCATCATGTCAAAGCCCTGCATGGCCGTCGATGCACAGCTGGGAAACCGCTGTGGCTGGCTCTACACAGTCACTTGTATACACTCACCTCCATGCTTTTATTGTGGACTTTTGCGCTACGTTGGGCGATGCCACCCCCTCCGTCAAAGTCCCTTTGGAATCGGCTCGAAAGCGTGTCGTTTTGAGCGGCAGAGGTGGAAGAGCTGGATGTGCTTTCCACTTCGTAACTTCCCGGCACAAGCCACTCGGGCTACAAGATATCTCAGAAAACACGGGACATTTTTTCATGGGAAATTTTTTATATTAATAATAATGAAGGAAGGCAGATTAGAACATTTGTTGTTGAACATAATTATGTTACCGAGATGGCACCCAAAAACAAAAGTTAGATTATGTGTTGCAATGGAATTTACATGCGCACAGTAGTAAGCCTAAACTGGACAAATTGCATTTCAGCAGTGCAAATGAATTGAAATGATTCCAATATCGCTTGCAAAAATTGGTCTTCGTGCAAATAAACTCCACTGTAACATAGAGGTGAATTAATATAATTACGCACCCATTACTTTATGGTAAAATAAAAATATCCCAGAGCTTCCCCTTTCCAATAAGGGCATTAATCTTCCTTTTTGAAGGCTGCGGCGCTTGCCGTGCTCGACTGCTGAAAAGGTAACGGCATTATTCAAATTCTCTGGATGTTACATCTATCGGCGTAGACATGGTCGATGAGAATCTGGCTCATGCAAGACAAGTTTTTAATAGGGCCTGGGTTGAGCGCCCCCTCCCCCACCCCCCCCGCCCCCCTCCCCAAAGCCCATGCTTCAAGTAGCCAGTAGATGGAATGCACGCTGAGAGGAAGAGTGAAACCTAGATTTAAATGACTCGTAGAACAATGAGAGTCCACTCGCCTGCATAGTGGGTTATTAAAAAAAAAAAAAAAGTAAAATCGGAACCTTTGACTAACAACGCTCTCCAAGAAATATAATTTCCCTGGTGTAAATTGGGCGTATGAAAGACATGGAGTTCTTGTGGCTGCAACCGCTGACTGAGTGCGCGCATGAATTATACAATAGACACTCGGCGCGGTACGGTGGGAGGCTCTCACGGCGTTGCACTCCGTGTGCAGGACTTTTAACAGAAACACTTAATTTCCTGGATATCGCAAAATCCACTAGAGATGGCCGAGCGGTGGAGAGATGGGAACCCCGCTGTTCGAAGTTGCCATGGGAACATTACACATTTTTAGTCTAACAGCGGGCCTTGTCCATGCAAATAAGTCATTTCCATTTTCTGATGCAATGTTTTGTATCCGCTCATATCGGTGGTCGCTGGACTAACCAGCACTTCATGGTGTCCTGATTTTTATGATGTGTTTTAAACTTGACAGTCAGCAACAAATCACGCCCCCTGAGGGGAGCCACAGGAACTACATCCACATTGCCAAACGTGAAGCTCCTCCGCCGCGTGACGTTTGGTCGCTGAATGTTTGTTCATGTTTGTACAAATTGAAATTAAATATGTCCAGGAATATAAACACGGTTATGAATTATTACTTATTTATGCTGAATTTATACCATTTACACTCTAAAGGCGTCTTCAACAACCAAAATTTGAAATGTTGTGACAATTGTGACAATGATTATGTTGTTGTTAATGAATATTATAGTTTTAGTTTTTTATTGTTGATGCTATTCAGCAATACAAAACTATTTTTCTGTGGCACTGTTCTTTACTCGTTTAATTTTTTTTCATAAATGTATTTATATTTTTATTTCATTTTTATTAGTGGGTTAGTTTTTTGTTTTTTTTACTTTTTATGAATAAATTGTATGTATTATTATATGTATTTATTTATTGTTCATTAAACACAACACACTGAACATGTGCAAATCCTTAACATCAACTTCATACAAACCCTGGCCAAACACCTCCAGCTTCCACGGATTATCTACTGCCGTTATATGTAAGATTTCGTACAATGCTACCCTGAATACTTGAAAGGCGACAGAAATTATGAAAAGAAGAGATGGGAGGTGGAAGTGTGTGTCTGCTCTGTCTGATTGTGATCCCAACTCTGCAGCACTGTAAATGATTAAGAACACCCGGTGTTGGAGTAAATGCTAAATGTTAATATAATAATCATTACGACGTGATCCATCTTCACAGTCGTACTTTTGGTCTTGCTGCAAGGCTATAAACTTTGCGAAGGGGAAACAAAGAATACTTCTCCGGGCGAGCACAGGCTGCCATTATAATTGGTATTTGGCATGATTAATGGTACTTGCAATCTGCAGGAATAAAGTTGGAGCTCTGCAGTGGTTTTGGGGATGAGAATCCTCCTGCATTAGGGAAGGAGATGGGAGGTCCTGGTCGCCCCTCGCTGTTCAAACTGCCTCTCGGGCTCCACATCGCAGGGATACCGTGACTTGATCTCCCTCCACTGGAAGTCACTTATTTTTTCTTTTCTTTTCTTCCGTTGCCTGGTCATTATTTCCCCATTGCACATTCATTTCATCACAGATAATTTATCTCTGCCCACTTTAATGAAGTGATAATTCTATGATAATTAACGTAATCCTGCACCAAAGCAAATTTGCATAATGACTCTTGTTTTGATTGTCAGACTCGAAGGTAGAGTGTCCGCCCTGGGAGGTGGAGGCGAGGCAGCGAGCCAGGGTGGAGGCTATGGAATAGAGGGTCCAGAGTGGAGGCTAAGGGATGGAGGTTCTGGGACGGAAGATACAGGATGGAGGCTCCATTGTGGAAGCTCCGGAAATGGAGACTAAAGGACTTGGGTTCCAGGGCGGAGGATCCAGGGATAGAGGCTACAGGACTTGGGTTCAGGTTGGAGGCTCCAGAGATGGAGGCTCCAGAACTTGGGTTCCAGGGTGGAGGACATGGTCTCAACTCGCTAAACCAGGTTGGAAAGGTCATATTGGTACATATAATCCTTCTATGTCTGAGTATATTATTTATGTTTATCTACTTAATAACATTTTTATGGCTAGTTTAATTCATTTTATGGACATGACCTAATTTAGATTGCTTTGCAGCCCTGGGACTAATATTAATATTTACTGTATATCTACCTGGTTCCACACACACACACATCCAGAATACATTTACCATGTCAAATAGGTGGATTTGGTTTATAATCCAAATATAATAAAACAATTCCATACCCAATTGTTAACTTGGGTCCACATTAGCTTATCATTATAGACCTATAGAATATCAATGGCATCAGCATACATGCTTGACTTAATAACAATAATAGGAACCCACTGGAAAAGGGAGAAACCATAAGGAGTCAAGGGGGCTTTATAAACGTTATTTTCAATGCAAAGCAAAAAGCAGAAAAAAAAGCCATTCAATCCTTCAATAACACCAGGTTCGGTTCTGATCAGACAGCAGAAACAAGTTCTAAGATCCTCAAACCGCATTTTGAATTTATACCTTATCCACAGAATACAGGAGAGAAACCTTTCAAAATGTACAGTATTTAACCCACTGATTAAAATCCAATAATATGAGTGGGAAATATATACATATATACATATATATATATATATATACTTTTTTTTTTCCCAGCTTTATGGTTAACATGATGTGATTCAAGGTCAAGAGAAGATATTTTCATTTTCCTGAGGATGAGACCTTCATTTACATTGAACACTATAACAGCAAGACATGTACATACAGGACATACACCTATGTGACCCTACAATAATCCAGTTTTAAAACGTTTTCAATACATATTCAATAATTAACCTCTTATTGTTTATTAAGATTTTTGCCATGTATTTTGTTTGTTTATTTTAAGTTTACTGTTATGGTTTATTGTTTATTTTTAGGTTTATTGTATATTGCCACTTTTTAATATTTGTAATGTTTTTTAGATTTGGAATGAGCTCAGAGCTGATCCTTGATGCAATCCCACCTCCATTTTGAATGCTTTCACCACGCCTACTGCACACCTTACTACTGTCTGACTGCCATCATACATATCCACTCTTACGTAGTTCTCTGCCACCCCCGACTTCCTCATGCAATACCACACTTCCTCTCTCGGCACCCTATCATATGCTTTCTCTAAATCCACAAAGACGCAGTGCAACTCCCTCTGGCCTTCCCTGTACTTTTCCTTCTTAAAGCAAACATTGCATCTGTAGTACTCTTTACTGCTGCTCGCTGATCCCCACCTCTCCTCTTAACCTAGCCTCCACTTCCCTTTATCATAGCTTCATGCTGTGGCTGATCAACCTTATTCCCCTGTGCTTACAGGGGAATAAGTCTCCCTTATTCTTGAAGATGGGTACCAGTACACTTCTTCTCCACTCCTCCGGCATCCTCTCCCTTTCCAGGATGATGTTAAAATGCCTTTCCACTCTCCATCTTCTTTAATGCTGTTCTCACCTCATCCTTGCTATTTTGCTGCACTTCTTGGTCCACTATCCCCACAACTTCCACTCTTCTCTCCCTCTCATTTTCTTCATTCATCAACTCCTCAAAGTACTCCTTCCACCTTCTCAACACACTCTCCTCACTAGTCGGCACATTCTCATCATTATCCTTCATCACCCTAACCTGCTGTACATCCTTCCCAGCTTGGCCCCTTTGTCTTGTCGATCGGTACAAGCCCTTTTCTCCTTCCTTACTGTCCAACCTCTCGTACAACTTGTCGTTTGCCTTTTCCTTTGCCACCTCTCTCTTCGCCTTGCGCTGCTTCAGCTTGTACTCCTGTCTACTTTCTTCGTCTCTCTGACCATCCCATTTCTTCTTCGCCAACCTCTTCTGCTCTATGCTCTCCTGTACTTCCTCATTCCACCACCAAGAGTTCTTGTCTTCCTTCCTCTTCCTGCATGACACACAGAGTACCTTCTTGGCCGTCTCCCTCATCACTTCTGCAGTTGTTTCCCAGTCATCTGGCAACTGTGCATTCCCACCTATTGCCTGCCTTACCTCTTCCATAAATTGCATGCAACACTCCTCCTTTTTCAACTTCCACCATTTTATCTTTGGCTCTTTTTTCTTCTTGGCCTCCAGAGTCATCCTACAGACCACCATCTGATGCTGCCTAGCAACACACCCCCCTACCACCACTTTGCACTGCATAATCTCTTTCAGATTGCATTTCCTGCATAAGATGTAGTCCACCTGTGCTCTCCACTCTTGTATGTAACCCTGTGTTCCTCCCTCTTCTTGACATACGTATTCACGAAAGCCAATTCCATCCTTTTGGCGAAATCCAAATCCTTCCACATTCCTCTCCTTGACACCATACCTACCCGTCACCTTCTCATCACCTATGTCTCTGATCCCTTCGCCAACATGCCCATTTAGATCTGCTCCAACGACCACTCTCTCTCCCTTGGGGATGTTCTCCACCACTACATCCAACTCACTAAAGAATTCTTCTTTCTCTTCCATCTCACACCCAACTTGGGGAGCATATGCGCTGACCGCATACATTATCACCCCGTCCATTTCCAGCTTCATGCTCATCACTCTGTCCGTCACTCTCGTCACCTCCAAAACACTCTTGACATATTGTTCCTTCAAGACAATCTCCACCCCGTTCCTCCCGCCGTCCACTCCATGGTAGAACAGTTTGTACCCGGCTCCGATACTCCTGGCCTTACTCCCCTTCCACCTGGTCTCTTGTACACATAGTACGTCTACCTTCCTTCTCTCCATCATGTCATCCAGCTCTCTCTCTTTACCCTTCATAGTGCCAACGTTCAAAGTTCCTACTCTCAACTCTACTCTCCTACCCTCCTTCCTCTCCTGCTGTCTGCGGACACGCTTTCCCGCTCTTCTTCTTCTTCGGCCGACAGTAGCACAACTTCCGTTGGCGCCCTGTTGGCTAACGGCAGCAGTGGCGGTTGTTGTTAACCCCGGGCCTCGACCGATCCGGTATGGAAATCAGATTCGTTGTCCGCATGTTTGATTTGGTATGGTTTTTACACCGGATGCCCTTGGGCTTGGGACCGGCACTGATGATACACTGGCTTGTGCAGCCCCAGTGGCTAAATTGATTAAATAAATCACCAAGTATATAAAAAAAAGGCAGTTCCCTCTGCTCTGAGACGCTGGGGGCGTGTGTGCTGAAGATGCTGAAACCACACCCAATCGCTGCTGAGGTGCAGCCTCTCTCATGTGTCAAATACCACTAATCCAATATGAATATTTGTATTCACAAATCCAAAATCAGAAAACCCCTAGCGGGCAGTTTTTCATTGTTTTTATGATTTTGCTCTGAAGTTCACAATAGAACATGAGAAAATGGGATACTTGTTCCAGGGAGCGTGGTGGCCGCCCCAGCTCCGTGCGCTCCCTGGAAGTGGGGCTCCATGTCGGCTCCGTGTGCGGAGCCCGAACAGGCTTGCACGGAGCTGAGACAGCAGCACGCTCAGAACGTAAACGCAAAGAAGGAGACCGAGCTGTTATGCACATTCTGGCATCCAAGAAAGATGCATTTGAGGCACCACAGCTAGGTAGCAAACCAGGCTGTAGCAACTCGCTATTGAGCAGGAGAACCACTGACGCTGATGCTCTCTACTGTATATAGTGTTAGGGGAGGGGCCATGTCAAGTATGTCAGGCAGAAGTACTGTTACTTGATTGAAATTGTACTCAAGTAGAAGTAAAAGTATTTGTGTAAAAAATGACTCACATAAAATTAAAAAGTAGCTCACTTAAAAAGTAGTCAAAGTGAAAGCTTCTTAGTTACTTCACCCCTGTTAATTTTTACAATACACACATTTTGCCAAGGTTACCTTACACACGCATTCCATGCAATGTATTCAAAAAGGAAGAGAGGAGATTATTGTAGAGTTGGAACTCCATTTAGTGTCTGGCAAAGGCATCTGTATAAAATGAAAGATGTCAAAAATGTACAATTACGTTTGAAAATTAATTAAAACAGATTGATAAATTCAAAATAAAAAGGCTCTCAGTATATCTGAAAAAATAAACTCAATCTCCGCAAAAAGTGCCACGCCACATCAACCTAACTAACCTCTCTCCAGCCATAATGTCCGGGTTAAAACCGTTGACAACCGGGCCACACACATCCGTAGTTACATGGATGTTTAAGTTTGACCGGAAGCAGACCATAAATATCATAGAGACATTGTGCAACACCACAAACTGTATAATTTATTTAGATTTAGACCTACTTGCCATTTTTATTTTGTTTTTGATTTTATCAAAATTTTATTGAAGTGAAATGTTAATTAAAGCAGCTGCACTTGTTACTTCTTGTTCACGATCGGAAATTAGTCGTGATAGTCGCAATATTTGTAATATTTATTTATTTATTTTTCAAATAGCGTTAAGTGACGGGACTTATTTCATTGTTAATATTCAATAAAAATATAATACATCCACATGCCTATGCTGTAATTCATCATATGCAGAAGCCTGCCTATCAAATTTATTTTAAGCTCAATAAAGACATAATATTAGTATTAAAATATATGTATCCGGTCAAATATTAAAAGATAATATTTGACTGGAATTTCTTCCATTTGACCGGGACATTGAAATCTTCCAGGACATGTGGACCAGCACCAATTTGTTGTGAAGGAAACTCTGGGCGCGATGCATGACATTGTAATCTGGTCTAATTTGGTCTGTTTTTGATGCATTTGATTGGTGTCTGGTCCAAGTCAGTTGTGTTTTTTCTAGCTTGCCATATCCGTTGATCATTCCAAAGCAAAAATAAATAATTTACCCAGTAACGGATGGATGTACAAATGAAGTGAACTTCTTTACTTTATTTAAACCATACTTAAGTAAAAGTATATTTACTGATGGTAAAAATTACTCAAAAAGTACACAAAAAATCTACTAAATTACAGTATTGAGAGTACTTGTAATTAGTTACTTCCACCTCCGGGATTCAGTAGTACATCGTTCACAGTCTTTTCACGTGTTTTTAGTAATTACTTTCTAACATACAGTATGTATAATGTGTTTGGAAACAAATCGCTGAATTCATTTAACAGGGACTTTTGGAACAGGACACTTGCGGTGATAAGCTACTGATGATTCTTTTCAAACCGTGCAATCAGGAGTTTCTGCTTTTAGGGAAGCCAACCGGACATTTGGAGTGCATGTGTCATTTAGGAGAAAAGGCCTGAAAGGGATAAGATAAAAAGTCCTCTTTGCAAACCTGGATCTACAGGTATATGCAAAAAAATGCCGCATTGGTAAAAGGCAGAGTAAGGTTAAAAAATAAAATAAAATAAATAACAGTGCACATTGTTTTTCTCTCTCTCTTGTTGGTGAGCTAAACACTGAGGAGTAAAATGGTATATATAAATGAAAAATGATAATACAAAAAGTACCCACACATACTGTATATACTGTACAATGTATATATGTACAGTATACATCTATATATACACATATGTATATACTATATATTTATACACATATACATATGCATACATATATTAATCCATATATATACACAATAAATATATTTTGCAAAACAGAAAGAAAGAAAAAAGGAAAATACAAAACGACCCTACAAAAGCGAATGGACTATTTTTGAGCTCTGAACATGATGCGTTGTACAGCAGCAGCAGCAGCATGGAGGACGGCTGGAAAAACATTAATCACTCATTAAAAAAACAAAAACAAAAAAAAACAGGCACTTTTCTCAGAGAACAATGGTATTGGGTCAAAACAAAACTAATAGGGCTCGGGAAAAGCCGCAGACTACTTCATGGGCGGGGAGACAGTGGTGGTGGAGGTGGTGATGGCAGCGGTTGGGTTTCCCCCTTTAAAGGGACTGAATAATTTAAAACGTCTGCGATCAGATGCTGTTAGCCAAGGTGACATAAGGTCATAACGCTTCCATTCCACGTTTGGATATAGGATCAAAGCGGCGGCCATATTCCCATCTGTTTGTACAGATGATAATATGGTCAATGTTCAAGACTCTCTCCGACTTTCTCAATTGAACTTCAACCGTATTATCGCATATGTGTAATTATAATATATATATATATATATATATATATATATATATATATATATATACATATATATATATATATATATATATATATATATATATATATATATATATATATACGATGCCTCTGCAGGCTCTGAACTAGATCAGGAAGGTGGACCGCAGAACGGACCTCTGACGGTTAATTGAAGTCTTATCAACGTTATGCAAAGAGATGACGACTGGGATGTAGAACTCAATCTGACCGCAGGGCTTGTCGGGGTCCTCCGCAATTCAGTGTTTTAAGCCAATTATGGGGAAATATTCACAGTGGTTCTTTTCTTTTTTTTTTTTTTTTGTATCTATCGTTAAATAGACGGCAGCGGAACCTATTTAATTTAACCTTGGCCATCCCTCTGCAGTCGTCTGCTCTAAGGATACTGTGCTGCTCCCCAGCGAGAGCTCTATGTATTCTGTAATTAATAATTCATCACCTCGTGGCGAGTGCAGAGATGTCTGGTGGAGGGAAGCTGACACATTAGTAGTGGGGAGCAGTCTCTTCACTCAGTCCAAATGACATGTTTATAGTTGTTTAGTCTCCCCCCCCCGCCCCCCTCTCCCCCCACAATTCACCGTTTGGGAGGGGGACTGAAATAGCGATCCACCAATCTGTGCTCAGCAAACTGTCACTGTGCACATCTCCTCTAACAAATTGAAAACAATCATGTTTGATGACTCGCAACACTGGGGAGATGGTTCAAAGGTTTTCTGACAGTCTACTCTGAGATTTACTTTAAAATTATCTTTATTTATTTAGCATGGCTCGTGTTTGGCCTCTGGGCTCGACTGCTCATCACCGCTGACAAGGTGTGCAGCTAACATAGGCGTAGTTAGTGAGCTAGAGAAGGGGGAGTGATGTCTCCTCTTCTGTGCAATGTGGAGATTCGAGCCCAACAGGTGGAGGCATGGGAGGTGGACGGAGCGCAGCAATGCAGCACAAGCAGGCCGCAGAGCAGGCGGGGGGCTACTGGTTGCTTAGGAAGACCAAATAAGGGTGTGGAAGCATGTGGCGTGGACGAGTTGTCTGACAGAACTAGCTCCGCCAGCTCCGCATCGTTTGTTGCTGGACTTCCACCGTAACTACGCAGGATGGCAGGACTTAGCCTCATTTTGCAAATGGTCAATTTCCTATTCCTGCCCTGGAATTCGAGGCAGTTTGGCTGAACCATTTCCCTCTAGGTTTAAACAATCAGAATTGAGGAAGAAGGGGAAATACAAAAGGAAAGAAAATAATAAATAAAAAATATGCCAGAATTAAAACATTAAGATTTTGAAATAAAAAAGGTGTGTGTTAAATATAATATATAATATATAAAACATAATATGACAAATAGATATCATTTGTGATAAAGAATATAATTAACTATATATATAGTCATATATACAGTATATATATGGTCATATATACATATATACATACATTCTGTATATTTATATATATACACACACTGCATATATATACACACACTGTACACACACACACACACACACACACACACACACACACACATATATATATATATATATATATATATATATATATATATATATATATATATATATATATATACTATGTGTGTGCATATATATATATATATATATATATATATACACATATATATATACACACACATACACACACACACACACATATATATAAACAGTATATATACCGTATATATATATATATATATATATATATATATATATATATATATATATATATATATATATATACACATATATATATATACACACACATACACACACACACACACATATATATAAACAGTATATATACAGTATATATATATATATATATATATATATATATATATATATATATATATATATATATATATATATTTACATATACACACATATTTTTTCTAATATTTATTTTCTTGAAAAAACCTCCAATCTTGAAAGTAACTCGTCACATCTGAGATTGCCATGCCTACAATCAATGCTGACTGACTAAAAAATGCAATGAATAGAAAACGAAATGACACCATTATCAATTGCAATATGAATGGATAAAAGAATGTTATCCATATAGGTGTAATAATAATAATAACAATAATAACAATAATAATAATAATAATAATCATAATAATCATAATAATCATAATAATCATAATCATAATAATCATAATAATAGATGTCATGTGGAGGAGGAGTGTGTGCCATTTAGGCAAACCAGACATTAGTCTTTGACCAACATTGTTGTCAAGGATAACACAATTCAATTTATTGTTACAGTCATCACCGTCAACACAATGGCCCAGCCACAGCGATGGCGCGCAGACATTCACTAAACATCTGTGGAGGAGGAGTTGAGGAACATGGATAATAATTTCTCATCAAACATCCATTGATGGAGAGTAGCTGAATACCTTTCATCAAGTACCGTACCAAAAAGGATTCTAGCTATTTTGTATTATTTATTTTGTTTTACTTTGTCCCCATCAGCATAAGGCGAGAGAGTACCACTTATTTCTTTTCTGAGAGGGTCAAAACCTTAATACCTTAATCTCTATTATAAACTCATTTCACAAACTGATTGGGTCTGCACATTGAATTATGAGTCCATGATATTGAAGAACTCCTATTTTGATACATGAGTACATCTAATAACAATTACTTTAATGCATTTCCTTGAGTAGAATGTTGAATGAGGACTTTCACATTTGCCAAAATAGCTTTTTCTTGGTAGAGTATTTATACTTTCATTTAATTATAGGATAAGAGCACTTTGCCCACCGCTATGAACTGCATCATCTAGCCATGGACGTCAAGGTCAAATAAGGACAAGGAGCCGGAGCATTCTGCCAAAAGCTCTGAGTCACGGAGGACCCCTGAGATACAGGTAAGGTGGCCCAGCGACATGCCTGTACTGCGCGGAAACAACAAATACAAAGCGTTTCATATTGCAGGGCTGCAGAAACCTTAACCAGTACATAGAACGTTTTTATGGGTCGGCCCAGAGGCGACAACAACGACAATAACTCGAAGGGGAGACGTCGTTGGCAAGGAGAGAACTGTGTCCTGAATGAAGATTTCCTCTTGGGAACGATGATAAGAGGGTGCAGTCATGTTCAGAAAACTTGTGTCAACGGCAATCTGCCTGCCGCCCGTATCCCTGCATGCTGGATTCCACTCCCGCCGAGCGGACCCTGAAAAGCACGACAAGAACACCCCGGTATCAGATTGATAACCAGAATCCGCACCCCGCCCCCCGTCCCGGCCCCGCACCCCGCACCCCGCACCCTGCATCGCTCCGAGGCTCCGCCGCATTAATATTCATTTCCTGGGCTTTAACGATACAGGCAACAGGCGCCGAGTGCCCCGGGAGCAGCGCGTTTAGCATCAATGGAGACGCAGTCAAACAATCAAACACAGAGGGAAGCTGGATGTCTCGCCTTCCCCTGGGCTCCATATTAATGAGACGCCGCCGCGCCGCAGCCAATTACAGCCACTCCCAGACGGACAGACGGATGCCTTTGGACCAGGACCAGGACCACCCCGGACCCCCAGTCCCCACTTAATCCTCCTCTGACTACACAGGTGTACATACATACATACATACATACATAATTTCCCTGTGACAAAAATCTATACGCCAGCATACATTATGCATGTTTACACGCTTAAAAGTCAGCCATCTATTGAATACAAAAGGAAAAAGATGTGAGGGCTCTGTGTCCCTGAGTAACACAACAAGAACGACAATAAACAGCAATGGCGGCGATAACCGCTGGCCGATAAGACCCTAGGTTTTTGCCTGTATGCCTCCAACTGAGCGATATGTTTTGTTCCTCTCTTTGTGTCCACGGTTTTACCGTTTGACTTTGAAGAGCATTCGCATGGCTGTTTAGAATTCATGTAGTGAAATGCACAATGTGTTGTAAATCTCATAAGAGGGAGATTGATGAACTTCAGGAGTTACCATGACCAGCTCATGAACAGTAACCTATAGAAAATAATACTGATTAAAAAAAAAGTATATATATATATATATATATATATATATATATATATATATAGAGAGAGAGAGAGAGAGAGAGCGAGAGAGAGATTTTTTGTCCTTTTTTCCTCCACGTCTCCTTAATAGGAAACACCGGTGGAAGGAATATGTTTCCACTACTTTCCAAGGTGACATAGTAGTAGTTCTTAGTAGTTGCATCAAATAAACCTCAATGCCTCCTGTTTTTTCTCCCTCTAATAGAAGAGAAAATAAAGGAGCTAAACTACATTTTTTAAGCAAAAATATATATATATTTAAGCACTAAAAGTGGAAATCAAAAAGGAAAATTCAAAACAAGCCAAGTTAGTTCATTCACGTGGCGTGTTAGAAAGAATTCACATTAATTAATGTTTCATTTTTTAATCAAATATGTCACTGCCTTCAACTGGGGGAAGAAATGATTACAAAAAAAAATTAATTGTCTTCATTTTCCATCGTGTTTGCTCTTGAAAGGGCTTTCTTTATTCAAAAATAACTTGTCCTCCTCCACATCGCTGCAGCCACACAATTCGATAGTGAGAAATCGACCCTGTGGCTGCAATTCAGTGGTCTTGCATGTTTTTAAAGCAGCTCCTGTTTTAGAAGCTGTTTTGGATTTTTTTACCAAGAAATGTTTGAGACATGTTTTCAGCCTATAAACTCAGAATGAGTTCTCAAAAAAATAAATCTTGAAAATAAAACTTTCTAATAACACGAAATTTTTCTTTAAAATTGCCTCCAAATTGTATGGGAAAATTCATTTGCAGATGCTGTTAAGTTGTTCATAGATAATTCATAGAACTAATTTAAACAGATGATGATTTTAGGTGATTTCTCATCCATTCCTCACATACACACTATGATATTATTACCGGTGAGGAAACAAAATAGTTTGAAAGTGACATGATCCACAGCTAAAGAAGAAACGTGGTCAGGCAAGAAAAAAAAAAAAAGCCAGATCCTTTTGCAACTGGAGCCAGACGGACGCCGACGAGGGCCTGGGGAGTCGTCGCCAGGTTTGGCAGATAATCAGCGTTCCGGGAGCGGATCCATGGCCAGTGGTGCCGTATGGGGGGAGAAGTTAGGAAGATTCCAAGAGGCCCCTGATTGACAGGGTCCCTCAAAAAGATTATTTTTGTCATTGAAATGGTCATTAATAGAATATTTTAAAACTAACAGATTTTTTTTTTATCTTGTTTTTGCCAAACCCTGCCCCCCTATATTTAAATGAAATGGTTCATGTTCATGTTCATTCACACATTGATTAAATTTTTTTTGCTATTTTAGCTGAAATGTTATCACAACAGGCAAACCTTTAGCAGGGTATTCAGTAGGGATGCAATGGTACAGTGGGGTCACGGTTCGTATGTATAACAGTTTTGTGGCCACAGTAACCGTACGGTTCTAGTATCTTCATATTGAAAAAAATATCGTGCAAAAATGAAGAAAAATGCCACACGGCTGACGTGGTCAGTGGAGCTGCAACGGTGGATTCAATAGGAAGCAGCACTTTACTGCACGCTGCACGCTGCACGCTGCAACTATGATGAGAGCGCTCTCTCTCTCTCTCTGTCTCTCTCTCTCTGTCTCTCTGTCTCTCTCTCTCTGTCTCTCTGTCTCTCTCTCTCTCTACACAGCGGCCTAGGGCACAGATGGGAAGCGATGAGGGCGCAACTTGACCACCCCTTGGACAGTACCGAGGATGTGCCGGCCAGCGATGGCTGCCTGTAATTGGCGCACCACAACAGTGTTTTTTTATTTTAGATGAAGGCTATTATATTTTTCTCCATATGGAACGAAACAAGCACCGTGCGTAATGGAAACACTTCCTCTGTGACTCCTACTGATAGACAATGACAGTTGTGGGAGTCTCTGCCCACAGTAGGGGTTTAGGGAGGGAGACGGCGTCATTTTGACTGTGGTGCGCCAACATGGCGAGAGTTTTTATTGTACAGAGGAACTGTACAAATAATAAAGGAAGTATAAATAATAAATGATAATGAGGATGATTTTGGGCGCAGCTGGAATGGTGTTCCGCTCTGGCCCCTGGTCGGCTGACAAGCCCATGCGCCGATCCCCTCTGCAAGACAGACAAACATTAAGAAAGCTCCCTGCCCCGAGGTGGACCAATCAGCGCCGCGCGGGCGATGATTCGGCCGATTCGAGGCAGCTTGGCGGCCGCGGGAAAGGGAACCGTGCTGTCGTCCGCAGCCGTTGCTTGATCGTGCCCCTTGGTCTGCCACAACGATTTAAAAAATAAAAAATAAAAAGGGTCGGCACATTTGTCGTGCCGGTGCTCCTAGATATAAAATTTAGTAAGCACTGTCTCCAAAAATGGTCTGGAGCTCTGTGAGTGCCTTGGTCTACTTTCTTGGCATAATTGCAGGGGCTCCCGTTTTTACTTTATTTTGAAGAAGAATTATGATTAGTACGTTGTTCAATAAAAAAATACAGAGTCAGAGAGCAGAGAGGAGTGTGCTGGAAGACCGAGGATATCTTAAAGCAAGCTGCAGAGAGCGAGTTATATGGAAGGTATTCAGAGGAAAGATGGCGCTGCACTGTGAAAGAAGTTGTTTAGCACATTACTTAGGTGTATCAGATAGTCTTGCATCAGATAGTGAATTACACTGCATGCTCAATGTTGTACACAGGTCTGCAAACTATCATACATATTTTTATAGCTCACTGTCTCGGACTCTGTGAATATTGGATTGTAAATACGGAACTACAAGAGAGCTGCAAGCCTACCAAGGTAGAGTTATTTAAGACTGTGCAGGGTTAGGGTGGCCTGGGGTGGTGGGGCCCAATGTGACATCTTTTCATGGGGCCCAAAAGACTTGGCGCCGCCCCTGTCCACGGCACTGCTGTGAGAAGATGAAGGTGGGCGTGGAGGTGGGGTAGTGGGGTGGGTGGAGGGTGGGAGTGTGACCGGAATTAATTCCCTGTGATTGAGGCGATCGCCAAGGTTACTACAGGAAAATCAAACAAGAGCAATGTCACAGGAAGAAATCCCGGGTCGCGGCTGGTGGCGCGGTGACGCATAACGACAGCTTTACATCACTCTGAGAGACGCTCGCATTCTCCCAGGAGGCTTCGCTGCTCCTGCACCGGTAAGAGGTCGGCAATCATTGGTTTGTATAGCCCTCTCAGGTATCACACTGTTGTTTAAGGAGGAGTTACGGATATACTGTATATATATATATATATATATATATATATATATATATATATATATATATATATACAGTATATCTGTTCACTTACTACGACTGCTGTCATATTAGGACCACAAATACTATAACCCTTACTGTATACAACTTTTATTAGTAATGCCGCAATAACCGCTGTAACCTGTACTTACTTTGGACTAGCTGACACATGTCCATACTGGGCTCACTAGTCACTCGTTAGGCATAGTGATTCTTCATGTCAACTCTGTGTAGATAGATGTGTACGTGTATTTTTATCTCATTTAAATTTGTATATCTTTCTTGACTGCACTGTTGTTTGCTGCTTTAATGCCTGAATCTCACTCTGGGGACAAATAAAGTGTTATCTTACTCTATGTTGCTGAATAAAAAAACATTCTGATCCCCTTGCTCCCTAATGTAATTATTTAGAATAAGTGACAACCCTCTCAATACAGTCCATTACATTTTTTTATAATGAGAAAATATGAATAAGATTAAGTGATTGCAACTATGGCTACAGCAGAGCTACTTGACTATATTTGTGTTTGGCTACAGCATATATATATATATATATATGTATGTGACAAATAATCTCTTTAACTTGAACTTGAACTTGAACGCTACTTCAATTGAGTTTACACAAGGGGCACGCATCATAAAAACAAAATAAAGTGATTTCCAGCTCTGTTTTAATAAATAATGTAATGTAATAATTTAGTGAGTACATGTTTACAATTAATACCCTATATCTATACAAATAATCTATCCAGTGCATAGAATCATACTTTGTATATTCTGTATGTTTCCTATATTTTTTGCTATTTATGTGCTGAATTTTGGTGTTGGGCTATTTAAATTCAATTTTTATTTAATTAGATTTTTAATGTAGAGAATGCACTAATCCTCACTTTTTCAAATTCCTTGTAAATGAAAACATACTTAATTACTTGTACTTACTTAATAAACGGATTGTGATTTCATCTATTTTTAAACTCCCCTTTTAAAACTTCTTGTTTTGTGGAACCTTTGACTGTATACAATACCTTTCTTACATCGATATGAGCCTTTACAATCACTTTTCAGTCACTTTGAGGAGAATAAAGATTGTGAATTTTGAAGATGTCTTTGTCATCCAACCCGGTCTCAAGAGCACACTGCTGACTAAATTATGAAGTGGATATAAATTGAATTGAAGAATAGAGTCGAGTCCTATATATATATGAATATATATATATAAATATATATATATATTTTTTTTTTTTATTTTTTTTTTTTTATAGATATATATATTTATGTTTATATATATATAGGACTCGACTCTATATATATATAGTATATATATATATATATATATATATACATATTTATTTATAGATATATATTATATATTTATATATATATAGGACTCGACTCTAATCTTCAATTCAGGCTATGTATTATAGGTGAAGCAGGGTTTTATCTTCCAAGGTGCCCTGTTGGAAAGCAGTCCACAAAGCAAGCCAGCGAGCGAGGCACTGCTTAATTGTTGGAGTAGATGTGAAATAGTGCCTTAATCAATCATTTAAAACCGCCTTTGTACTACAGAGTCGTGTTTTAATGAACATGCTTGCAATAGCGTAGATTTTTACATGTGAAAACAGTGTTCTTTTGCAATGCTGTGTATATGATATTATTCGAGCCATTTAGTCTTTGAACACCCTGGTACACACAGTACATAAGTGTATATATATATATATATATATATATATATATATATATATATATATATATATATATATATATATATATATATATATATAATATAATCTGTACATTATACAAATAATATTTAATATATACCTACTTACCTAGTATATATCTTATATACTACTTTTTATATATTTATGTAAAACTATAGATATAACTTCCCAAATTTCCTATTTTTTTGTGTGAATTGTTGACACAGAGGTTTATTCTTAATTTTCTGGGTGCATTGTATATTGCCAATAATTTTATATTGTGTATATGAAATGTTTAGGTCAACCATATATTGACCATATATCTTTAGTACTTCTGTAGTTCTTTTTCTGAGCTCTTTTCACTTTTTTGCATTCTACTTTATTCTGCTGTATTCTACTTTTATACTTACTTTTATTCTTCTTATTGTACTTTATTATTATTATAATTATTATTATTATTATTATTATTATTATTAGGCATCCAGCCTAATGATAGCTGGCTTTTTTTTTGTTTTTAAGTATATGAACCAAGACAACAGCAGTATGCAGAGACATGGTTGCAGTCTTGTTAGAACCAGGATATTACAGATGTATTGTCGTTCAATTTGATCAATATCAATCAACATTTGGAGCAGAAATTAGAGGAAAAACTGTCATAATTTGATTTGATTAGTGTGGACGTCTCTACCGACATGTACGGTTGAGGGAGGGAGTCGTTCTGGCAGTGGAGCGCCGACATAGCGAGGATTTTATTGATGAGGATAACACAAATGCTCGCTGGCTAAACAGGATCAGAAAATAAAAGGGATGAACAGAGCTTGTTTCGGCGCTTTCCGTGTCATGCACCTCCCCCTCCCCACTGAAAGACAGAGCAACATACATGAAAACTCTCCCGGCCGAGTCCGCCCAACCAGCGTCAAAGGGGTTGATTGGGCGGACCCGTGAAGCTGCGCCACCACGGCGCCAAGCCAGCCCTGTCCCTTGCAGATGTGGCTCGACCATGCCCCCTCGTCTGCCACGATGAGTTTCAGGACTGAGCCGCTGTGTGACATCATCATACAAAGTTTAATGTAAGTCCAATCTCCGTCTCTGCGAACTAATTTGCGTCCAGCCACTTGCGAGTGCGACGCCTAGACAGACAACTTGAGCCGATGCTGCGTCTACAGGAAAACTCGGAAAACTGCAGCTTTGTGCCGCTTTTGACAAACCCTGAAAACTATAATCAATCAAAGAAGCATTTTGGATGCGCGGGAAGTACTACGTACCTTTGGGGTCTTTTGTGTCCGCACTGCATGATCCAGGAGCAATCGGAGTTCTAAAACAATAAGACGTTCTTGAGAGATACTTAAACTGAACGACAAAAGAGAAATATTCAGTCAGGCAAGTGCACGTTGATGAGTCCAGACTAAGTCCATGGTGTTCGTACCGTTTGAAACTTGCGCTGCGTTTCACAGAATTGTGCATATTACTTTAAAAGCCAGATCAAAAGTCACGTACATCCACTATGTAACAATGATATGAATTGAAAATGATCGTAGTCCATTTTTTGTTACACAGTTTTACACTAAATTGAATTTCGACCACTTTATACCTCCTTCTACCTGAAGGCATCCTTGGTGGCCGTCTAACGTGGGGGTTAAACGGGGTCAAAGTGGGCAGGCGGTGCCAGACCTTAGTTCCTTCATCCCTAAACCGTTGTCTTCTCTCACGGCGGAGGCTTGAGGAGGCCAACCTCCCCTTACAGGCTCCTGACACCCAACAGTGCGGGGGCCGCCGTCACCTTTGAGCCTTCAGAGCGTCTCGCAGAGAGCCGTGGCCCTTTAACCCCCCGCGCAATTACCAGCACAGAAGACTACACGGCTCCTGGTGTGTGAAGGAGGTGCAGGGGCAAGGAGGAGGACTGTAAACAAAGAGTTGGTTGAGATGTAATATTGACACTTTTGGCCAATTACTCCCTGTCTGTGGTCTGCAATTGGAAAACCGGCCCGAAGGGAATCATCACGTCCCGACCACAATAAATCTCATTCTCTGCCATCTTTTACTCCGTTTCTTCAAGGCAAACACCTCTTGTTTGGTTTGTGGTTTGTTTGTTTACCTCAGAAGGAGTGATGATAAAGGCAATTCCCAACAACAACAACAACAACAACAACAATAATAATAATAATAATAAAAATAGGTGCAGACAGCAGTAGACGCGGTCCAGGTTGCGCTATCGTGCATGTTCATATTGCGATGCTGTTGAAAATCCAATTGATCGTGTAGCCCTACACTGTGACCTCAAAGGGTGCAAAAGCCCCGTTAGAGACGAAACCTAGACATTTATAACAAAATCGAATTATAGAATATAGAATATATAGAATAGAATTATAATTACTGCTCCACAGATAGATCTGTCGATCGATATGGATCACATTTGAACCACAAGATGTCTGAGACGTCCCGGTTCTAACTAGACTTCAACCATGCCCTTGGGTTCAGCGATTGTCATATTTTAAAAAGCAATATACAGTATATGCTTTGTACTTTATCTCCGTGATTCTGATGGATAACGGTGTGAAATCATCCGCTGGATGATTCCTGAGCCTGTAATTGCGAGTTGTTGTTTTTGTTGTCCCTTATTCCTGCCTGTCTGTGGCCTAATGCTCTCCTTTGTATTTCTAGAAGTGGTTAAGTTACATCTCTGTCTGTTCCTTACGATTCTAAACCATGAATGATTTGATTGCATCCTGACCTCGCTTGCCAGGACCAAGCGAGGTCAGGGTGGTTTCATGGTCGTGAGCGCACATGATGTCACGCTGCGGCACACAGGGAGCGCGTCACTTCAGACGGAACGGTTACATCGCTATTAAAACTATGTGATAGACAAAGATTAAGATTGAAATTTGTCAAATTCACTGTGTGTGCTGATATAATGAGGACTCCTGGTGTGAATTTGTAAAAAATTAATTCTGGGGTAGGGGGGGGATCTGCTACAGTAAGAGACAGATGAAAGTGGAGCAAGGCCAAAGAAACAAAATAGAGGTCAACAAAGTCATTTAGAAAAGCCATTACAGTTCCCCTCACAGTTTCCACCGCACCCCCTGTGTTCTCGTGAATTAATTTTCAAGGACAGAGAGTTTAAGCAAATCTTTCATTTCCCAAGATGACCACCAGCCAAGGTATCACCTCAACAATCACATGAATTCAAAAGGGAAACGCGTGAAGAGAAAGACTAAAATGACTCCCTGCTTTCTGGGGTGTCAATATCTTGAGGGAGAAAAACCAAAGTCGGAAAAGTGAGCATTTGAAAGTCCTCCATGTTTCAGAGCCTCAGAGCCTCAGAGAAACATATTTCTGTTACGCTACGTAAATGTCTTAGATGTCCCAGATAAAAGCTTTTATATTCAATAAATGAATTTGAATGGATGGCATATAAGTACCTAAAATCCACTCACAGGTTTATTTATCCAGGAAGTCTACAGACAAAAACATCGATACTGAAAAATATTTCAATACTTCCTCTTGCGGAAAATAATCAATAGAGGGGTGGCTTACATCAGTTTTCATTTTATTAACTGTAAGCCACCGCTCTCAAAAGGTTTCCTTTTATAAAAAAATCGTCCTACTTCGGAGGAGATATCGTGATAAATTGTAAAACATTTTTTTGCAATCAATCACGTATCGCCGAATAAAACAGATCATCATGATACCATTGTTATTGTGGGAAATATATTGCATCATGGTAAATGCATTGTGATGGTATCACATCGTGGTAAATGCATTGTGATACCGTGGTTATGGTGGGAAATGTATCCTGACTCAATTGCTACTGTAGGAAACATATCGCGATACCATCGCCACCGTGGGAACTGTATCGTGATACCAAGGTTATCAGACACATATTTGATACATGATTATCATTATTGTCGTAAATTTACAGTATCGTCACACCATGGCAACTCTGGGAAATGTATCATGGTCTCAAGAAATGTATTGTGACCGCATCGTTATTATGTAAAATGTATTGTGATAGTACAGTATCGTGGGAAATGTATCATGACAGCACCATTACCAAAAAATGTACTGCGATCGTATCGTATCTTGGTAAATGTTTTGTGATCGTGATGCCAAGATAACGTCATTTTTCCCAATCCAGCTCTAATGCAATACAGTTTGAAAAGAATACAGGTAGCAACCATAATATGATTGCTACCTGTATTCTTTTCAAACTGTATCATTCAGAAAATACGTAACTAAAGCAGAAATCTTTTCAATTGCCTTACCTTCTGCTAAGGGAGGGTGATATGAATCATGTGGGAGACCCCCCCCCCCCACATCCTTTCCCTGGAAACATACAGTACATACTGATTAACATAGTTACATATCTTAAACACTGACCAAGAGCAAAGTGTATGTATGTTGAAACAGTTCTTAACCTAAAACCTCCTTTACTTTCCCATTGTATCTTAAGGAACTGTATCCATCAAGGGTTATCTTTATTTGGTACTTTGGCGCTGAGCCAGTGTTCCTTAAGGATGAGAATGTCAGACGTAGTTTCACTTCATAAAATGTGAACGTATTCCAATTAGGTAATAGACTCCTTATAGTCATTATTAGACTCCTTCTATTTAAATGCAGGAGGCCAGGCCTGAGGTTTTTCTTAAAAAGTCAAGGTGGGTTTCAATTTCATTAACATTGTGTGTGAGGTAGAGTGATGATAGGTTTAAGACTTAAAAGTGATTACATGAGCTCAAGAGCTGGAGCAAAGGGGGGTAGATTACTGCAAAATTATATAAGTACTGGTCCCTATCGCAGGGACTGTGATCTATTACTCATGGGGCTGATCGTCAGATCACGTTATCCAATGGAAACGCCCTGCATTCGCGCCTGAAAGGGCAGAGGAAGTGACGACGACACATTTCAGTCCGGCCCCCGCGGATATACAGTATATTGCGGCTCGACTCCCAGATGCCCCAATCACCATCCAGATGCCCATGGTCTCCTGCCCTGTTACTGCCTGGCCACCTGGGTCGTCATGGACATGTTCTGCCCATACAAAGCTGCGATTATTAACAGCCTCCCAGACCCAAAGAAAGAGGGCCCGGAAGACTTCATCCGAGACTTTCGTGCACTGATCCGTATGCATCAACCCATCCTCACAGACGTGAAAGTGGTTCTGCTGTGTCGTGTGTCGTGTGTACTGTGTTGCTGGGGGCACTTCCCGGAGGACGGTCCTTGGGTCAATGAGGAAGGACTGGGTGCAGACAACCAAGCCCGACAACCTGTATTGGGACCTGGAAGACGTCATCAATGGGCTGTTCTGTCGGGCCATGAAGTGGTCCACCGTACGGGACTGTACACAGAAAGATGTTGAACTGACAATTAAAGTGTTGTTTCCTAGATGGACTAAAAACTGAAATCAGTCAAATGGCCAAAGCCACCTGCATCGGGTACGAAACAGCCCAGCTGGACAGTGTGTGTGCACGTACCTCACTTCTCCGCCCAACACGAAGGACTGTATGCCCTGGCACGGGCCTGCACCATGGTGGCAGGAGGCTCTCTTACTGTCATTCATGACTTCCGTGCCCTGTGGAAGTTAGGGGCTTTTTGAAATCAGACAGTAACCCAATACTAAACAAGGAACAGGTCAAAGCTCTCCGGGAAGCCATCACTTTGCCAACCCAATTGGCCATATGCAAATGCACGGCGCACACCAGGACAACTGATCCTATTTCCCAAAGGAATGACAGGGCCGACAGAGTGGCAAAACATGCCGCAGGGAAATAGCAACCACACACACTACAGGTGCCAGCCGTAGAAACTACCCGATCGTGGGAAAGCCTCAAAGAATTCCAACAAAATGCAGGGAAACAAGAACGGGCCACATGGAAGAAAAATGGCACACTAGTTAACGGGATATGGGAGGGGCAGAATGGTAAGCCCTTCCTGCCAAAATGTTTGTAACCTTATTATGCAAAATTGACACAGGACCATGTGTCAAAGGGAGGAATGGCAAGTGGAACCCAGGAGCATTGGGACATGGAGGGGGATTAACAAATTAACCACATTAATATAAAAAATATTTAATTTGTACCGACAACATTGGATAATGGATGGACCGTCGGATAATGGACCTGTTTTTCGCCTCTAATACCACAGGTGGTATCCGGCCCCGCCGCCAGCCAGCACCAACACTCTGGGGAAGATGTCCCCCAAAACCCAAATTACATAGACGCGATAGGCATCCCCAGAGAGGTGCCTGATAAGTTCAAGTCACAGAACCAAGTTTCCTCGAGTGGTTCGAGTCCACCATTTGTTGGTACTATACGATTAATAAAAATGTGGACTGGATCAACTACGTGTATTATAACCAACAACGGATGGCCAACCACAGCCACGACGCCTTCGCCGCGCTGGTGAAACAGCTGTATGCCACCACAATGATGACCTGGCAGAACCGCTTGGCCTTGGACATGCTCTTGGCCGAGAAGGGCCAGGAGAATGTCCTTGGAGGGATGTTCGGAGACTCATGCTGCACCATGATCCCCAACCACACATCCCCGAATGGAGAGTTCACCAAGGCCCTCAACAAGCCGGAAGCCCTGGCCATCGAGATAAGGACAATGCAGGACATGGGCAGTTTGAATGGACTGGGTAGTTGGAGGATCCGTTCGGTAGTTACGGAGCGATGATAGCCAGATACACTATGATATTTGTAGGGTCATTTGGCAGCTTTCGAGTTTGTTGTTTTGTTATAACATTTGAAAGTGGAGAATCGGAGCTTCCAACTTGATTTGTTGGCAAATCAAGCTAATATTTTTAAAGCTATGACTTCTTAATGACAAGGGTGTGGCAAACTGTGATTCTGAGATAATCACCTCCAAAGTTTTACCCAGACCAGGTTCATTCAGTCAGCTCCCACAATGCAAATGGGTTGGCGGACAAACAAAGCCTCATGGTAAATGGCCTCATAGCTACATACTGTTGGGCCAATAACAAACAGCTCAACAACACAACTATTTTTGTTTTAAAAAAAGGTTTTATTTAACAGTAAAAATATACATGTTTTCTAAAAGGGGAATCATTTTGAAATTTTAAAAGGACGGACAACACAACAAAATATAAAGTCTATCAAGATCATGAGTCTCAAAAAATCTGAAATCTGAAAATCTGCCACCAACCTCAACGGACTTCATCACGTCACCGACTTCTTCCGTTGTTCTACCAATGTATCGTTGGTGTCCTCCGGTGGTTCTTGAAAATATTCAGTTTTATCGTCACATTAAGTTTGAAATCTGCTATTTGAAATGTTCCCCAAGTCCGGAGTAATATCAGATTCAGAGTCGCTGTCGTTCTCTGCGTCGCCATCGGAGAACTGACTATCATCGCGAAAATTAAGTCCAGTACGCGCCGCTAACTCTGCTTTGGATCTATTGCACTGGTCAGATTAAGGTCTGAAATATGATTCAGAGCTTCCGTTTTCACAGACAAAGTTTTCACAGACAAGTGAGACCGAAACATGCCCGTGCTGCACTTTAACCGTCTGTTCACGGAAGTGACATAGGTGCGTGATGCAAAGGTTTTTTTTTTCTTTGCCGTTTCACAACAATGGCTCCATGTGTGTAAAATCAGTACGGTTAAAAAGGTTGAACTCTATCAAAACGGTTTCACATGTGACTTCACATCACATGGAATATGGATGAATGATCTTCACCTGGACGCTTTAAAGGAAGCGATGGATCGGCGTTGTTCAGTTCTGTTCTGCGTCTCGGTAAGTGAACTGTATTTCCCCATGAAATCTAACGGAAATATTTAACTCCACCGTTTAACATTTTTCTACTATTTATAAATCAAACTCAGTTTTGAAAATACGTTGAGAGATAAAAAAAACCCACAAAGGAACACGAATCTGGAAAAATCTAATTTTCCTTCAAGAAAGGTTTTTTCAACTTATTTGGCGGCTCCTGGCCATTTTAGAAATGCGCGAGATGGCACCTTTTGCTGTGGTGGGACACATATACCCGCAGGGGCGGGACGGAAGTGTGGCGTCATCACTTCCTCTGCCTTTTCAGGCCTGAATGCAGAGCATTTAGATTGGATTACGTAATCTGAGGATCAGGCCCATGAGTAATAGATCTGGTCCCTCTTCAGAGAACCGTGTTTACCTACTCAGCCTTGACTTTACTTTGAAAAGATATTAAAGGTGAACCTCACCTCTAGATGCCACTAAATTCTACACACTGCACGTTTAAGATTGAGTACATAAAGTGTAAGAAAAAGTAGTTCTTTAAATAAGAAAATTCGTTCAATTCAGAGTGCAACACTGACTTAAGTATGGGTTACTTTGAATGAAATCTGTTGTTATATATTTAAGTTTAATTATATAATATTCATAACAGAAAGCATGACACATAATATATAATTTAATATATATATTATTATCATTAACTTTATAATGTATTACTATTATAATTATCATTATTACTATTATACAATATATAAACAGACATTATAGACATATACAAGACAAGTAAAAGTAATATAAGGTTAAAACTAAGTAAAATATGGTTATAAAGTTTTCCATAAATAAATAATATTAACTTTAAACAAGATATGCTCAAGCTGCAGTTTTTCCCTGATTGAATCCCTTATTGTTATAATAATCTACATGATTTCAAAAGATTCCTGCAAACAGAGAACTTAAAACGTCTACACAATAGAACAGATTCCTACAGAAGAAAAACCCTGCTCTCTCATGCTGCTTTTTTGTACGCCTGTTGTATCTGTGGTTGATTGATTAGGTCTTTCTTGGCTGATTTATCTATTAATCCTTTGAGTGTGTAAGATGAAGAGGAGTGATCCTGCCAAGACGGAACAGCAGCTTCCTTAATATGGGGGTTATTTTTAAAATCAGAGAACCAATGTTAGTTATTCAGGTTTGTTTTGCATGAATACAAAGAATCAAAATGAAATAAAATGAAAAAAAAAGAACAAAAGGTAGCATACGGAATTAATCCGTTGCATTTTTCTTTACACCAGTGTCACATGTTGAGATATTCTCTGAGAGCAAAATCGCCGTTGGGATTGTGTTTAGTTATTCAACTTTGAAGCATGAGCGGACCCCTCCCTCCCAGAGCTCGTCAAGTGGCTGATAAGATTACGCCAACGTCTTTTGTCTTAAATGTTGGATTAGTTATGTTGAGGTTTGACAGCTGTGAAAAAAATTACTTAAATACTTACTTAAATATGTGAAACATCTGTTTAAATGAGCCACAGTCAGGGGAAAGAGACATTGGAACCAAACAGAAGGAAGGAAAGGAAACTTTTATATGAACTGCCACGTTGTGCTGATTGTTTGTCCTATTGGCAGAGGTGGAAAGTGACTCAGTAAAAATACTCTGTTGGTACAAGTATCTGCACTTAATTAAGTATACTGAGTTTCAGAGATTTACATATCAAGCAAGCAAATATCTCTTCCACATTTCTAATGCAGTCACGTTCCCTTTTCCTTTTCCAATATATATTTCCCATTCCAATATATATATATACACACACATACACCACGTTCCAAATTATTATGCAACTTGGATTTAAGTGTCCTAAACATTTAATTTTTGGTTTTGGTATGGATGGTATTGTGTCTCAGGGCTCTTTGGATCACTGAAATCAATCCCAGACACCTGTGATAATTAGTTTGCCAGGTGAGCCCCATTAAAGGAAAACTACTTAAAAAGGACGTTCCACATTATTAAGCAGGCCACAGGTTTCAAGCAATATGGGAAAGAAAAAGGATCTCTCTGCTGCCGAAAAGCATCAAATAGTGCAATGCCTTGGTCAAGGTATGAAAACATTAGATATTTAACAAAAACTGAAGCATAATCATCATGCTGTGAAGAGATTTGAGGCTGATTCAGAGCACGGACGGGTTGGTGCAGGTAAAGGCAGAATGAGGAAGGTTTCTGCTCACAAGCAGAAACGGTTGCAGTGGGCCCAAAAATACATGAAGACGGAACACTCTTGTTTACTGATGAGTGCCGTGCAACTCTGGATGGTCCAGATGGATGGAGTAGTGGATGGTTGGTGGATGGTGGCCACCATGTCCCAACAAGACTGCACCGTCAGCAAGGAGGTGGCGGAGTCATGTTTTGGGCCGGAATCATGGGGAGAGAGCTGGGAGGCACCTTTAGGGGCCTCCCAGTATATAGAGTTTATGACTGAGCACTTTCTTCCATGGTACAAGAAGAAGAACCGTGCCTTCCATAGCAAAATCATCTTCATGCATGACAATGCACCATCTAATGCTGCAAAGAATACCTCTGTGTCATTGGCTGCTCTGGGCATAAAAGGAGAGAAACTCATGGTGTGGCCCCCATCCTCCCCTGACCTCAACCCTATTAAGAACCTTTGGAGCATCCTCAAGCAAAAGATCTATGAGGGTGGGAGGCAGTTTGCATCAAAACAGCAGCTCTGGGAGGCTGTTCTGACATCCTGTAAAGAAATTAAATCAGAAACTCTCCAAAAACTCACAAGTTCAATGGATGCAAGAATTGTGAAGGTGATATCAAACAAGGCTCCTATGTTAACATGTAACTTGGCCTGTTAAGATGTTTTTGATTGAAATAGCTTTTGAATTCAGTAAATATGACCTCCTAAAGCTGCAAATTCAACAAATAACCATTTTTAGTTCTTTTCAACCTATAAAAAGTTTTGAAACTCTGTTCCGCATAATAATTTGGAACAGTGCATTAAGAGCTATTTATTTTTGAAAAAAATACTGTTATCATTGGGAGGTTTGTTCATTAACATTCTAATTATAGCCTAACGGTTGATGACTTGAAAATTATACTGACTGTCATTTCCATCGACTATTTAGGAAAATCTGAGAAAAATATCATTTGCATAATAGTTTGGAACGCGGTGTATATATATATATATATATATATTGTGGGAGTCTCTGCCCACATGTAGGGGTTTAGGGAGGAAGGCGCAGTCCTTCTGGTATTGGTTTGCTAACGTGGTGAGAGGTTTTTTTATTATAAAGTTGAACAGAAAGGCTCGCTGGCCACCAGTATAAATAATAAAGAATGATGAGTTTGGGCGCAGGAGGAATGGTGTTCCGATCTGTCCCCTGGTCGGCTCTCAAGCCCTCGACACCGATCCCCTCTGCAACATAGATAAATATTAAGATGGGTCGGACCAATCAGGGACTCCAGACAGCTGGGCGGCCGTGGGAAAGGGAGCCATGCTGCTGTCTTCTGCCGTGCCTTGGTCCGCCACATACCCCCACTGCCTGACTTAGGCCGGATTTAGGCCCCCCTCAGAGCGGGAGAGAAAATCAGCCACGACCATCTGCGCCACCGGGCTATGGACCGCCCGGAAGTTAAAGGGCTGGAGAGCCAGGTACCACTGAGTGATCCAGGCGTTTGTGTCCTTCATGCGGTGGAGCCCCAGCAGCGGGGCTTGGTCCGAACAGAGGGTTAAAGCGGGTCACGGTCGGTAATAGCAGTGGGAAATGACGGCCCACTTGATCGCCAGACAATCCTTCTCCACTGTGCTGTACCTCGACTCCTGCTCGGAGAGTTTGTGGCTGAGGTACAGCACCGGCCGCTCTGTCCCCTCCACCTTCTGGAACAAGACCGTGTCCAGCCCTCTGTCTGATGTGTCGGTCTGCAGACAGAAAGGGAGAGAGAAGTTAGGGTTAAACAGCACTGGCTTCTCAGAGAGAGCTGACTTTATCCTAGCAAACGCCTGCTGCCGCTTCTCTGGACCGGATCTGGAGCACCCTTTCGAGGTAAGTCAGACAAGGGGCTGGTTAGCTCCGGAAAGTTGGGTACAAACCTCCTATAGTAGCCGGCCAGACCCAAGAACTGCTTTACCTCCTTCTTGGTCTTAGGTCTCGGCGTGTTCACGACCGCAGCAGTTTTATCAAGCTGGGTTCGGACCAAGCCTTCACCCAATTGAAGATACACCCCCAGATACCGTACCTCCCTCTGTCCCACGGCACACTTATACTTATATACACTATAAATATACATATATATATACAATATACATATATATACATATATACATACACATATATACATATATACATATGTCCATATATACATACACACATACTGTGTGTATATATATATACAGTATATATATATATATATATATATATATATATATATATATATATATATATATATATATATATATATATATATATATCAAAATGATATATTTATATATTTCACAATTTTCAAAACCCTTAGAATTCTCTGACTCAATTATTATACTGGGAGGGGACTTAAATACAGTACCAAGTTTAAAGCGTTCACAAACCAGAGATCCTCACAAATCCTGGGGTTCATTTGACACTATATAACAATATATGAGTGATCTTGGTCTTGACGATTGTTGGCGGTCAAATAATCCACATAATAGAGAACACACATATTATTCACCATCCCACAAAAGCTTCCCTAGAATTGTCTTTTTTTGGACAAGTAACTCCGTAATGTCAAAAATCACTAATCCTGAAATCCACAATATTGTAATCTCCGATCACGGGGCGATTAGTTTCAACCTCATAAATGAAACCGACCCGAACCCTCCCGGCAGGTGGTGGTTTAAGGCCTCATTTTTGACGGATAAAGAATTCAGCCATTTATTTTCCAGAGAATGGACTTCCTTCATTAAACTGAATGGCTCTCCAGAAATATCACCATCCTTACTCTGGGAAATGGCAAAGGCAGTTCTGAGAGGAAGTATTATTTCATTCTCCACTCACAAGAAAAAGAAAGGACAAGAATGCCAAAATAAACTAGAACAACGATTAAAAGGCTTGCAGCCACAACAAGCCCACTCACCCACTGAGCAAATCCTAAATGAGATCCGGACAATTACATATCAACTTCATAATATCTCCCATCAAAATACACAATTCCTCATGTAATGAAAAATACAAATTATTTTGAACTCATTGACAAATCAGGTAAATTTCTTGCCAATCAGTTGAAATGCGATAGAGAAAAAACATTTAGTATAGCCATCAAAGATCCACAGGTTCGGATAACATACCTAGAGACAAGCAAGATATCAATAAAATAGGCTAAATGTACAGATTTTTATAATAAGCAATATCACTCAGATAATGAATCAAATATGTGACCCACTGCAGCAAAACCCGCAATCTCACGCATTTCTAAAATTGCCAGGAGCAGCCAAATAAGTAAAAAAAAAAAACCTTTCTGGAAGGAAAAGATTTTTCCAGTTTTTTTTTCCTTTTTGATTTTTTTTTGTCTCCCAACTTATTCTAAAAACCGAGTTTTATTTATAAATAGTAGAAAAATGTTAAATGGTGGAGTTAAATATTCTCGTTGGATTACATGGGGAAAACAAAGTTCGCTTACCGAGACACTGAATAGCGCTGAACAACGGCCATCGATCGTTTCCTTTAAAGCGGCCATCCAAGCCATGAAAGTCAGTTCTCCCACAGCGACGTTGAATTTGATACCGCTTCATCCCAGACTTGGAGAACATTTCAAATTTTTATTATTTTTTTTTTTTTTCAAAAGGCGGATTTCAACCTGAATGCGGTGATGAAACTGAATATTTTCGAGAACCACCGGAGGAGACCGACGATATGCCTGTTGTTTTAACAACGGAAGAGGTTGATGATGTGATGAACTCTGTTGAGGTTGGTGACACAGAATATGAAGTAGCAAGGCACAAGATTCTCAAATGCAGCCAGGGGAGAAAAGAAAATGAAAAGAGGCTCCAAACAGACTCTCAGAGCGTAGCTGGTGTAGGGTTGGGATAGCCATTTGGGGTTAGCCACCATTTGTAACCCACCACATACTTTAGGGTCATTTGGTGGCATTTGACTCCCCCCCCCCCCCCCCCCCCATATTTTGTTGTATTTACGGAACCCAATATCATCCCTACCAGAAGTGTTCAATCTTATATCTAAATTTTCAGCTATCTCTGACTATTCAATAAACTGGACTAAAACCACGGTCTTACCACTCAGTGGGGAAAACTGGAATGCAGTAACCCAGAAACTTCCCTTAACCATCGCAACGGGCAATATTAGCTTGGTATAAATAGCTTGCTATTGATATCCCTACCAATCTGTCAGATTTGTTGACCCTTAACTTTATTACATTGCTCAAATCCATTAAAGAAGACCTCACTCAATGGAACAACCTACCCATTTACCCAATCAATATACTACCAAAATTAAATATATGTTTTCAGTGACCCCAGTCCAACCAATAGTAAATTGGTTTAATACTCTAGACTCAATAATCAATCCATTATATTGGAAATACCAGAAACCAAGAATTTAACTAGCAACATTACAGAAAAAACAAAAACTGTGGAGGCCTAGCAGCCCCAAACAGATACTTCAGATACTACTATTGAGCAAACCATCTTCAATTTATAATTAAATGGTTACAACCAGAGCAACAATTGGGCCATGGATGGCGAGACATTGAACAATGTCAATGTGTCAGTGTCAGGATTTATCAATATCTGATCTCCCCATCCTTACTGAATCAATAAGGAAACATGAATTGCTTTAAAAAGCCATTCATCGCAACGACTTTGTCAAACTGGTGGAGATTCCTCAACATCAGTGGTCACACTCTATCTCCAAAAATATTTACCCCAATTTTTGAACGTGGATTTTCTGGGTGAAAAACAGACCAATAATCTTCCAGTCTTGGAAAACACAAGGAATTACTCATCTGGAACACATTTTTGAAAACAATTTGCTTACATCCTTGCCAACCTTACCCAAAAGGTATAATAATGGTGGCCTCAGTCTCCTGCAGTTCCTTCAACTGCCTTTCTCTAAAGGTTAAAATCTAATAGACAAACATCTTACAACCACCTCCAATGACTGAACATCTTAGTTGTATAGGTCATTTAAAAAATATTTCCAGAATATACTAATTTTTATTAAAAACAGATGACACTTTACCTTTACCTACCTACCTATAAGTATCCACTTACTGTATTACGTTTTAGGAGTCAGTTAGTCGGTCTATGAAAGGAATTTTCTACTTTTTATTTTATTTTTTATTTTTTCCTAGGACATATTGTGTGCTATCACCGGGTGCGTTGCATTACATTTCACTGCATATATGTATGAAAGTATGTATATGTATGTGACAAATAAAAAAATCTTGAATCTTGAATCTTGAATCTTGAAAGAGACCTTACTGTTTCCACCGATATCAACCTATGGAAGCTTATTCTCAATAATACCTTTTCTGTGACCCGCAATTTCAAAATGCAACTCATCCAATATAAGTTCAAGTTCAAGTTCAAGAGATTATTTGTCACATACATACAGTATACATACGGTCATACATACAGTATATGCAGATTCTGCACAGAGCTCATATCACCCAACTCAAAATGTTCAAAATGGGTTTTGTGGATACAGATGTTTGTTCTCACTGTTCCCTTAATAGCAGAGATGACTACTTTCATGTCATCTGGCTCTGCTTACCTATTCCAAAACATTCCGGACCAACATCACCAAGAAGCTATCATCTCTTCTGGGTCACAGCATTCCAGTCTCCCCGTCTGTATGTCTCCTCGCTGACCTCTCCTCAGTTGACCCACCACTTAAACACCACCAACCCATTTTGATTGCCTTAACAATTGCCAAGAAAATAATATTACGCAATTGGAAAAACAGAGATAATCTCACGTGTGTGTGTGTGTGTGTGTGTGTTTGTATGTGTGTGTGTATTGTCTTACCTGCTTTACATTAGCGGAGCGTTTCGTTTGATATTTTATTGTTTTGCCATTTTTATAGATATAAATGCAGTCTGCTCGCTTCTAACCCAGTACATCCTGTGTAACACGCAAACTGTAGGAGTCCAAAACAGTCCAAAATATGTTCCGTGTTTGTGTCCTCACACGTGGAGTTCGCTTGCAGCTCCAGAGCAACAGGTCCAAATAATGTCTATTTTATTTTAGTCCAAAAAGTTTAAAAAGTTGATGAAACGTCTCTGAGGGACATGCAGTGCTTAATCTGTTTGAATGGAATCGTGTTGTTGGGAACTTCCACACGGAGAGATCTCCACAGAGACACCGTGAGGCAGGACTCAGGACTGTGGGATACAGGTAGTAGACAGACACCTTCTCACTTTTAGGATAGAGTCATAACAGGCAACAAGTGTATCAGCTTGTAATAGTAATTCTGCGTGTCACTAGGACTCACTGCGTAATTACGTGAGTCGACGGTGCGTTCATTGGAAACCGAAAATACAACTAGTTTTAGACGGAATCCTGGCGTAAAGAAGAGCTCCAGCAAAAAATGATGCTACATTCCATGGGAACTCGAAAATTTGTAATTGGTGTCGATAATGGACCTTGTACACTGCTGCCTGCAGCTATATCCGTTATAATTATTATAATTATTATAATTATTATAATTATTATTATTTTTATTATTTTTTTTTTTATTATTATTATTATTATTACTATTAATAAAATATTATTGGCAGTCAGAATATTTTCAATTGGGAATCAGCAGTTGGCTGAAACTATTCGATACAGGATTAATTAAAAAGATGCCAATCACAATCTCATAAAGGAAACTTCACATCGCTTCTCCTGTGGCATGAAACTCACAATCCCACTGTGTGGGTGTGTGTTAATTTTTGGGGATGGGTGGGGTAGGACGGGGTGTGGTGGGGGGTTGGAGTCAGCAGAGGTCAGCGCTCTAGCTGCTGCATCTCGCCCGGTGCTGAAGCGGGAGGCGGAGGGGTCGGCTCACCCCCGGCAGGATGTGAAAAGAGAAAGCACTGCATTAGAGCCCTTTTTATTCCCTCCCCCAAAAACGCCCAAACGCACGTCGCCTTTTCCTACCGGGGGCCCCATTGTCCCCCTGGGGGTCTTAGCAGGTCGCGGACTTTTGCGGGCGGTAGAGAGGGGGTTGGGGATCCTAAAGGACGGGCGTCTGCATCTGCCGTACCCCGGTCGCCGAGGATAACAACTGTCGCTTGGCCATCCCTAACACACAAGGCGCGGTGTTAAGGTTGTTTATATTCAGAGAGGGTCTGAGGCATGGCCAACAAGCTAATCCCTCTCTCTCTCTCTCTCGAGCTCAGTCTCTCTGTTACTCTACAGCAGTGGTTCTCCCAGTGGTTCTCAAGCTTTTTTTATTTTTATTTTTTTGGTCGTGCACCCTGTCCAGAGGTCTTTCTTCAGCAGAGTAACCCCTTCACTGGCACTGGGAGAAAAAAAAAGAGAATTAACATTAATTATGTTCTGTATGTGTCGTCTGTGTTTTTTTAGTCGTATTTTTTTATTATTGTTTTTCTTTTATTATATATAACTAATGTTTTTTTTACCTTTTTTGTTGTTCAGAGTACCTCCGGCAGTAACCCAAAGTAGCCCTAGGGGTACGAGTACCCCCATTTGAGAAAGACTGTTCTCCAGTATATTCCCTCTACCTCAGTCTCTCTCTCTTACTCTGTCTCTCTACCTCAGTATCTGTCTCTTACCCTCTATCTCTCTACCTCAGTCTCTCTCTCGCTGTTACTCTACATCTCTCTACCTCAGTCTCTCACACTCTATATCTCTTACTCAATCTCTCTCACTCTATATCTCTACCCCAGTCTCTCCCTCACCCTATACCTCTCGACCTGAGTCTCTCTCTCGTTCTATATCTCTCTACCTCAGTCTCTCTCCTTCTCTCCGTCTCTCCAGCTTTGATCACCATTTGCAGCAATAGTCAAACATCTAACAGCAGCAAATTCATCGAACCACTGACCCCATTGAAACAGTCACACTACTGTTGAGGTGCGCACACACACACGCACACATCCACACACACCTACACACACACACACACACACACACACACACACACACACACCCACACACACCCACACACACACACACACACACCCACACACCCCCCCCCCCCCACACACACACACACACACACTTTTTCACTCCGTGGAAGAACCTGTTCGAGCCAACTCTCCGAGTTTGGATGTTTTTTAGCTTATTATCAATTTTGTTTGCTTCAATGTTAATAGCAGCTAAATATTGAATCTCTGTTACATTAACTTATTTATCCAACAGCCTTTTTGAAAAATTAATCAACACTCTTTAATTATTGTTTTGTTTCGCATTGATTATGTATCAGCCAAAACAAAGCGTTGAGGGGAACCTTCCCCCAGACGGACAGATTATTAGAGTAGAACAACACAGGCGCGCGCGCACACGCACACACACACACACACACAGACACACACACACACACACACACACACACACACACACACACATACACACACACACATGCACACACTGGCTCCTTAATCCCGTTCCCCGATCGATTATGCTGATGCCCTGGTAACAAATGGTAAATTAACGGATCGATTGATCCCGTATTCTAATTTTGAAGCCGGGAGGAAAATATGTCTGTTATGAAATCAATCGCTTTAAATGATTAATAGCCGAGGACTGTCTGCGTGTGTGTGGGTTTATTTATGCATGCACTCCCTCTTTCCCTCCCTCCCTCCATCCAGAGAGGAATGTGACATCCTGATGGTTGGCGGGGGCCAGTCTTCCCCCAATTACAGCACAGAGCAGCCCACTAGAAAATACATCACTTTTTAAAAACTATTAAGACAATTTTAAACACACTGTACGAATCAAATTTGAAAATGACCCAATTTGCATGTTTTTTTTTTTTTTTTTACACAAGCGATCTAGAAATACCTGCATCGGTTCAAATGTTGATGGCCTTTATTATGCGTAATCTTCCCTCATAAAACATCCAATATCTGCGTTCTCGAAGACTCTGACACTGGTTATTTTCATTTTCATGTCAGTTTTACACAGAAACAATTAATTCATCCAACCGACCAACCATCCTCTCATGGATATACAGCGTATACACTGGACCAGTATCCAAATAATTATCAAAATGGCTATTTTTCAACATGGAAATTTCCCCGCAACTTCTGGAATCCACTGTACCGTCCAGGTTTTGTTCTATCTTTGTAGCATGGGGCGCATGCGCTTGCATATTGTGTCTCTTTCTCCTGCTTGATTTCTCCTGTTGATTTGTTTCCGCAGCACCTGAAGATAAAGTGAACGATGACGTTGTAATGAAATTGTTTTTCCAGAGTACTCGGCTCTGCGTGCAAATGTTAACGCTACAGAGGCATAAGGAATCATATTAATCGCAAATGTATTTTCATAATCGCAAATGTCGCGGGGGACATTTGCGATTATTATTTGCGATCACGTCGGGACGGGGCGACCTTCACTTTTTCACAAAAATCTTTTTTACATTGCGATTTTTTTGCAAACATCATATTAATAATTGAGGCAATAAAACATAAAAAAGAATCTCTTATATTTTTGACATTCCACATGGAACAGTGAATCATAGCTTAATGCCCAAGGACGCTGAATTCTCATAATGAAATCTTGGTCTACGCGGGGTCCTATCTGTAGAAATCTGGCAACAAATGAATGGAACAAAAATAAATAAGTGTGGATAATTGAGTGACAAAGAGGAAACATGTTTGAATAGGAGTGAACTCGCCGTCTCACATGCTTCAAGGTTGCAGCAACTAATTTGCCTGCGCTATTCAGAGTTTGCATTTCTCTCTAAAATTTGTCGAAGGATCAAATAATACACATACATAAAAAATACTCCATTTAGAAAAACAGATAGTCAGAGTACCCACATTGTCTGAAAATAGCGTGGTCAATTTGTTGATAAACTAAAGCGAATATAAAAAAATAAAATCAAAATCATGATCATGAGTAATTTGTTTTTCTTTGTATCAGCCACTGGCAACGGAGCGTCACCATCTTCTTTTTTTCAAAGAAAAGTAAATTGGTGCCAGAAATCTTAAAAGAAAAATACTGTTTCAGTTGAGGAAAACGGTCTCCTTGAGATATTTTGCTCAGAAAAGTATACAGCTTTCCAATTTTGTGTCAATTTGAGTTCTCCAAACGTGGTGCCTTGCATATAAACGATGTGATTGTTTCCCTGTCAACCTCCAATTACATAATATTCTGTATGAGGCGGTTTGACGCAGCAATCTATTCGGCACCTCCGCTAATGAGCATTTGACAGATGTTGTGCTAGAGAGGTTTGACATTAAAAGATGATTAAAATGCAAACATGCACATCAATTTTTCACTCGAAAAAATTCATTCATTCGCAAACAAAGATATATTCCCTCCCCTGCACAAATAAACAAAAACGTTCATTAGGTTTCCAAAAGATTTGTTTTTGTAGATTCCTCTCATCTGATCAGTCAGATGAAAAGCCGGTTCTTTCTCTTTATTTTGGAAACTTTGTTTCATCATTGGAATAATGACACTTTTTATAATTTTTTTTATAACTGTTAGAGGTGGACTTGAGGTCTTGTTTAATGTATGATATTCCTCTTATTTGTAGAGTAACATTTTCTTGAGCACTTGGCGGATCCGGAAATAGAACGCCATCCTGTGTTTTACGCGGGGCTAATAAAGATTTTTAGATCATATCTGATTGCATTTCAAAACAAGCCAGAAGTCCTTGCTGACATTCAGAAATACAATAACCTCGGCTGTGACAAAACATTTGACTTACAGCCCGGTGCTAAAACCCCCGAGGCGGGCTCCTAAAGGGATCTTTTTGGGGGCTTTATGACGCCAATAGAGAAGGGCAACAGCAGCATGCTATAAGACATTAATACAACGCAGAGTCTCCAAGAAATGTTCCCTCCGGCTCTTAATGTTCCTGAAATGGCCTCTTTCAAAACACCACTGGGCAAAAACATTTCCAGAATTATTTGGCTTCCAGTATTGCTGAAGGCTTTGAAACCCGCGGCGGGTCGAGTTGTGTAAATAACGTCGCTATACAGTGCGGTATAATGCAAGAGAATAAAATAACAGGTTCGCAAAGAGGCGCTGCTCCTGTCCTCTCCATCCACTGTAAATTATATCTTCATATAAATCATGCAGCGCCTACTTAGCTCCGCCATCTCATTACTTGGGAATAACTTACGAACCATAATCAAACAGCGCTGATGGCATTTTATTTATTGATGAGTGTAAATCTAAGTCTAACGCCACCAAGCAATTACAATGGATGTCTTAATGAGTGCCTCCATTTACATTGGTTGATTGCCAAAGAGAAAAGCATTGTTTTGCCACACTCCCCCAATTGATCATTGGGAAATTAATTCCCTAAATGCTGCATGATGAACAAACAATGAAAAAAAATTTAGGACAATTTACTAACTCAGATACCAGCCGAAAATAAATTGTTTTTTTCTAAATGAGATTGTTGACCAATTATAGCAAATTCACAACAAGCGTTTTGGTATGTTGGAAAAAAACCAAAACATACAGTGGACGTGTGCGGAGTCATAGATGCCAGCTCCTTGTGTCAGAGAGATGTGTGGGAGTTCACAGGGGCAGGATCGATTGCACGGCCTTTGAGCGTGCAGCGGCTGTCAGTCAGCACCAAATTTGCCAGTAAATGTTAAATGGACTTTTGGGCTTTTCTGGTCCAGAGGAAAAAAAGGGACGTTCACGATGTGTGCCTCGCATTCATCCAGCAGCTACAGATGCAGCCACCTAGAATGGCCAGCTGGTCCTTGACCGGCTAGTGACAGGTCCCTGCTTATCTGAATGGAATGAATGGATACATCTGGCTGGCAAGCAGCTGGGGGCGGCTATTCGGAGTTGCTGGTATATAGGGGTCAGTGGTCTTGCTCAAGGAAACTTGAACATGGGGATCAAGAACCAGGGATTACAAAAACAGGGTTTTTCAACGGCTCTGCCGTGAATGCCCCGCCAGGTGCGCCCTGAAAATGTGCCATGCCACTGAAAATACACCAATAATGGAAACTAGCTTTTGTGTTGCAAGATCAAGATTGGAAGACCGCAGTAATTCATACTGTAACTTCCAGTCAGAATAGCAGCTCTTTGTTCATCAGAGCACACTCAAGTTGACAGTAAGAATTATTCGTAGTGATGAAAGGTTCCACTTCTTTTTGAGATTGGGTTCTCCACCAGTTAAGTGTAAAGAGTCATTCAATTTGCTGACACTTCATTCATGTGATTCGGTCGGTGTAACGTACAGTTGGCAAGCGAGGGCTTCCTGAAAAATGAACAACAGTCAGAGGGGTCGGTTTGTCTCCGAGTTTTGAATGGAATTCTCTCCCAAGAATCATTCATAATCATTTATTTTGGGGGAACGTAAAGTGTAAATCAGTCACATTCAATATGAATTATGCCAAATGCTGAGACCTTTTTTTTTTTTGCCTTGGATATTAATTTAGTCCCAAAAAATTATTTTCAGTGTGTGAGTCGAAGATCTACTCGCTTGACCGCCCTTTTTTGAGTGACTCGCAACTCCTTTTCCAGCCTTAGCGGAGTTCATGTACTTCCTATTTAGTTCTGTAGTGCAATGAGGAGTGATATCAACAGGGCATTGTGCTGCTGACGCAGAGCGACTGTCCACTTGTCTCTGAACTGTATCTGCGAAAATGTCCGAAATTCAAGAAGTTCAGAGAGTTCAGAAACTCAATGGGGTTTGCCACAATTGATGCACTCGTACCATTTCCAGGGGGATTCAATGCCACATTAGAGGTCTAGGCCTTTGGATGCTGGATACAATGGGTCACTGACTTCTGGTCTGGTTGTAAAACTTTAGTGTTGAATGAATTTCACTGAAAGAAATGTCTCCTGTCTCTTAACGACAAACAGCAATACAATTAACCTCAACTGTCAAGTTTATCTCTGTTTGAATTGATTATTTTAAGATTGTTCCTTAACATCACTCTATGAAATCTGTCCCCTATTAGAAAATATATGATGTCACAACGTATTACACCTTTAAGATACAAAGTAATGCTTGACTTGGGAGATTTGACGTATTTAAATGACCCTGTGACCCTGACCGGGAGAAGTGGCAAAGGAAGATGGATGGATGGACATCTAATCGAAATGGGATCAATATGAGCTTAAGTATCGATCACTCGCTGATGTCAGATTAATTATTTAGTCATGGTATTGCACACTTAATGAATAACATTACTATCATTCCAAAGACGGAGCCACCAGTCTTCATTTAGCTCTCTTAACTTTTCGTCATTGATTTCCTCTGACTGAATCCTTCATGCCGGAGCTTCTCCCCTGAGATGGAAGCCTCGCAGAGTAGAGGGAGTGGACCAAGGGAGTGAGGAGGAGGACCTGGAGCCCAGGGAGAAGGAACTGGAGGATCGACACGGAACTGCCTGTGGAGAGGTGCATGATGCACCTCTCCACAGGCAGTTCCACAGGGAGCAGCAGTGTGCAACGAAAGACCAACCCTGCGCCCAAAATGGCGGACTACATACAACATGTTTGTAGCATTGTCCAGCATGCTTCAGTATGCGAGTGATGTGCAGGTTTTCCTTTCAGTCACTCAACAGCCACTTCACCAGTTGATTCCCGAGGTTCCCTCTGCATTTGAAGGTGCCCCAATCAGTGAACAGGGCCGTTGTAGTAATTGGTCAGAATGGAATTATCCCTACGTTTGGCCCTCCATAGCCCACAATTGCCAATGTAGTTGTGGGCTATAGTGCAGCGGGCTGCTGTGTGTCGAAAATTGTACATGTCATTTTGATTACATGTTAAAAGAATAGTAAAATAATAGTTCAGTCGAAAAATAATCATGAATGGACATGTTTGGCCTTTACAGGTTCTGGAAAATACACTCTGACCTCAGAAGAAATGACCTGTACTCCCCAGTAACAATTACAAAAATATTCCAAAGAAATCAACACTTCCCCTCTGCACAAAATGTCCATGAAAACATCTCAATGTCTGATTGACACTACAGTAAAGAATTCTGTCCTTTTTCTCTGCACTGCACAATGATTAACAGTATCCATGTCTCCAAATACGCATTTGCACGTACTGTACGTAAAGTAATCTCTGTAAACATGAACAGCCACACGTGCGAATGCATCAAAATAATGGAGAATGAATGCTAGGAAAAGCACTAATCAAGAAATCTATCCAAATGGGGCTGAGTTAAAGCCATTCGTAAAACATCCCTAGACATCTCCACATACAGCCAGAAGCCAACAGCGACCACCTTCAAGCATCAGAAGGATGTCAAATTTTTCTCCTTATATATTTTCTCCTTCTTCTACCTTGGGCTGCTCCCATTAGGGGTCGCCGCAGCGGATCACCTGCCTCCAACACCTTCTGTTCTACGCGTCTTCCTCCCTTACACCGACCGCCTGCGTGTCCTCCCTCACCACATCCATGAACCTTCTCTTTGGCTTCCTCTTTTCCTCTCGCCTGAAAAAGCAAAATATATGCTGCGCGCCCATTGAAACTGGCTGCAAATTGGATTCTTTCTGCTCATTTTGATCCATTCCTAAAACCCGCTGAATTCCCAAGTCTAGGAATCATGGCTGTTCCCCTAATCCTGACGAGGACTCTCCTATTACTCCTGGGGAGCGATAAGACGGCTTGTCTCCGACAGTCAATTTTCAAGACTTAAACCCTATCAAGGAACTATCAAGTGCTGGGATGGCTGCAGGAGCAGTAAGTGAATGTCTAATTAACTTATTATGAGGCATTTCTGAGCTGGCTATCAAATCCCTCCTCCAGGCCCGGTGCATCCATCTGACCTGGTTTCTGATCGCACAGTCACATTAATGAGCTCCGTAATGCCCCACATACCATCCTACATCCAGCTCCAGAGAGCAGTGGCATTAATGGGGGTTTGGGAAAGGGAGAGAGAGGGAGAGAGAGAGAGAGAGAGAGAGAGAGAGTGTGTGTATGTATGGGGAGGGGGGACCCACACCCTAGAGATCTATCAGATAGATCTCTCTAACCAAACACTTTAATGCTCTAAGTGTTATTTAAGGGTTAAGTGATTTTTTAAAATGATTAACCAGCGTTGTTTGCTAACCTTGAACGCCGGCTAGATACTTAATGTGAAGGGAAGTGGGCACCCTTTAGATCCCGTCAATCTACTCTGTTGGGGGGGTGAGGGGGGGGGGGGGGGGTTAAGCATTGCCATGAATCACTGTCACCGTCTAATCCCCCCCTAAATGTGTTTGTGAGAGAGAAAAACATAGAGAAAGAGATTCATGCAAAATGCGCAGACAGTGAGTCATCCTCCATCCCTGCAAGAGTGCCTATATCCAAACGTTAAAAAGGGACGCTCACAGCACGGATACCAAACAGGCCTAAGTGGGCAGGCGTCAACTTTGATCCGAGATCACCGGCAAGCCATCTCCGCGCTTTGGTGATTTTTCAAACATATCAACCTTGGTGCGTCTGAAAGGAATCCCGGAAGAAAGCGAGGACGTTTCCCGCAACCAAACCTTTTAGATGAAGGGGATTTCCGCGGGATATCCAAGTCTCCGTGTGAGCAAGCAGCGGGATTTAAACTTTGACTCTCTCCATCTAATCACAATATCCTCCCTCCCAAATCCCTCCGCTGGCTTGCAGCCAGCACTGGATCCACCACCAAGGTAAATAGGTGCAGAACTCCTCCAGGTATTACGACACAGCCAACCCCGGGCAACTGGCGGGGAACGTCGATACGAGCGCGACGCGGGCTGACTAATTTCCGCCGGGTTTTCCAAAGGTCACGGCGGTCCGAGGGTACAGCAGGAGAGGAAGAGGTAGGGGAAGAGGGGTCTCTCCATCCGAAGGTCACGGTCCGATCCCTTGACGACTCCTCGGGGCAAAAAAAAACGAGAAAAAAAAACCAAAAAAAAAAAAACGTCAAGATGTCCTTGAGCAAAAATGGCCAAAGCCCTTAACTGCTCTCGGTGAGAGGGCTGTGGCACTGAATGGTTGAATGGCTGAATTCAGTTTGGAAGAGCAGATGAATGAGATCCATTTTTAAGTTCTTTGAGTGGTGTGAAAACCGTAACACAAATAAATTATATTATATTATATTATATTATATTATATTATATATCCTTAGGTATCCTTATATATGACCTTATCAAAGTGTTAAGCTCCCTTTCTACCTCTTCAACTTCCAAGATAATTTTAATGAAAAACATTTTAAGGATGCAAAGAAATGCACTTAACGAGGCTTCGTCTTAGAGACAATATTGTTTCTTCGCAGCTTTTGTAAAGGTTGTTCGACCGGCGGACCGACAACACCGCGCAAAATAGCGGAAAAACCCCCCCCCGATAATCCACCGAGAGTATTATCAGGGGAAGGTTAGGGAAACAAAAAAAAAAACGGGGAGGACAAAGGGGTGGGTTTGGTTGTAGCAGAAGCGGGGGCCATTAAAACCCCATTTGTATCATTGCGGTCTGCAGCGGTGGAAAAAGCAAAAAGGCTTTGTAACGCACACAGGGAAGCGACGCCGGGGCCGTGTGACTCAATCCTCCCCTGAATTTGAAAATGTAGCTCCTTCCTGTGATCAGTCAGCCCGCGGCCAAAATGCCACTGCTGGACCCTGGGAGAGGGCGAGCGAGAGAGACAGGGAGGGGGAGAGGGAGAGAGAGAGAGAGAGAGAGAGAGAGAGAGAGAGAGAGAGAGAGAGAGAGAGAGAGAGGGGGAGAGTCTGAAATGTGTGTCCAGCATGTGTTGGAGAGGCCGTATCGGATAAAAGTAGTGAGGAAAAAGAAGGGGAGTTCCACCCCCCCCCCCCCCCCCCGCACGTAAAAGCAGGGCCCGGGCTCTCTGCCACGGCACAACTGTTCCCTGGGAGCTCAGCAGCTGTCGGCCGTGAGGCAGATACAACATTTAATTTATTGATTACATATCCACACAAGTATGTGACGGTTGGGGAGAGAACCATGCTGGGGGAACTCGACGAGAGGAGGCATTAACAGGAAAGATTTGGCTTGATGCCCCCATCCCTCCCCCTCGCTTTCTACCTCCTCCTCTCCCTCCCTCCTCCCTCCCTCCCTTTGACTATGAATCAGATTGTGAAATTGAACGTGTTCACTTCGGACATTTGGGCTCGCACGGGATGTTGGAAATGAAGATAAGTAAGTGCGAATCGGTCAACACCAGCCATGTTAATATCTGATCCAATTTACACTTCAGACTCAAGTTGTTCCCAGGGGCCATGGATTTGGAGGACTTCATCTGGAGGACACTGAAGACGTCCATCATCATGTTTTGGATGAAAAATAAACACAAAATGAAAATAGAGCCGATGCTCAGATCGCAGGTATTTATTAACTCACTTATGCAGGTACATTTAATTGATTGCAGCAACCGCCTGCTCTGCCATATATTTCCGTGATGATGAATACGTGTGGGAATGGAGCTGGGTGTTTGGAGGTATTCAAATTGGAGATGGATCGGGCGGATCATTGTCACGGCGACGGGTGATTGATGGCGCCGCGTCGCGGCTCTCATCGTTTCTGCTTACACCGCACCCCCCCCACACGGAGCCATAACTTCCCCCCGCCCCCCCCCCCCCGATCCCAAACTACAACCAAGCATCCTCGCCTCTTTAGACGGAAGATTTTACATGAAATCCATCTTTCAACAACATCCACGACTTTCATTGAAACTAATATTCTATGAACAGAAAGCAATGTTTATTTTCCATGATCTCCCTCCATTCGTAGAAATAATTTTCACACATTCATTAACTTCTCCTTTTTTTTTTTTTTTTCCTTTTCTCTTTTCCTTTTCACCAGCGCCGGGCTGGTGTCTAAGGCATATATAATATCTGAAGTGGAGAGCTTACCAGTGATTCATCTAATAGCCAAGGCCCAACAACAAGTTTGCTCAACAGCAGAGAGTTGGTGTTGCCTAGCAACACCGGGCCAGTACCTGCTCCTGCAGGCGGACTCCATCTTGTCGGTTTCTCTGTCTTCTAATTGGCCAGGTGGGTAAACACCAAACGACAACGGCGCCTCACTCGTCCACTTCGAGCCAAGGTCTTAAGTGACAGCCCGCGTCGGCGTTACGCGCCGGCCCTCCGACCGGGTGGGGGGGCATGAGTACAATGCTGGTGGTGGGAATGGAAATGACAACATGAAATATGGAGGACGCTACTCCCCACAACCGAGAAGAAAAAGATATATATATATTTAATACCTTAAAGTATCCCCGACTCCACCGATAACACAGCACCACACGCCCTTCACTCCCAATCAATTAGAAATGGTTCAGGGGGGAAATCGTACAGAGTGTGGCTCGTGGCACTCGTTGGGGAAGGCGTAGCAGAGCCAACGGTCTGGAGGGCGAGTTTGGTGATTATAATAAAGGGAGAAACGGACACGAATGGGCGGGAATTACGGGGGTGGATCCGGACCCCCGCCTTCCTGGGAAAAACAGAGAGTTGTCCCCATCAAAATATCGCTGCAAACATAACTATATAATTTTAAATAATATAATAATATGCATTGAAAGAACTTGTGCTCACAGTGGTTCGGTCCACTGCCTGCCATCCCCAAAACCCCTCACAGCCCCCATCAGCCCTCAGTACGAGTGTCTGTGGAGCAATCTCTGGAAGTGGTGGATGACCTCCAGTAAGCAGCTACTTTGCAAAGGTTGACGTAAAGCAAAGGACGTGTCAGACATGTTTCTTTACTTTTTCCACTCAGTAGAATAAAACACATTTGCAATTGTAACCAGGCTGCAATCTTGTGCGTCAACGCCGCCGCCATATCGGTACGGGGCAGCCGCGCCTCCTCTTGCGCGTATGTCTAGAAATGCAAGGAAATGGGACTCAGGACCCCCAGATCCCCCGTTTTATCTGGAGCCAAAGTTACGCCCGCGTGGACGCAACGGCGAGGCTGTACCGCGCACACAAAAAGCATCTTGATTCACAAGCACAAATATCAATTTTTGGCCAGGTCAGTCGGGGAAAATCACAGATCTCCGATGCCATAATGGTGGCTTCTGTTGTCGCAGAAATTGTTTACATTTACATTGCGTCTTATCAAAATGAGAATCCATTCAGTTTTATTTTATAATGTATAAGTAAGTCCATAATGTATAAGTAAGTTCATTTACAAGGGATTTTCCCGAGTGAGGATCGGGGCACTTCTGCGTAAGTAATGCATAAATAAAGCTTAACACAGCAGTCTGAAAAACATATTTTTTGATAAAAAAATAAAAATAAATATATATATATATATATATATATATATATATATATATATATACAGAAATCCAGAATGTGGCCGCTCACTGTTCAGTATGAAAATCATTCTGTTTTATCGTGGAAATAAATGACAACTCTTGTACGATAAGTTGTGAGGTTGTTACGCTGTCGTGACCACCTCAGCAAGGTATGTGCGTATATCTTATTAGTTACCATACCAATGCTCTAATCACCACAGTTACTACGGCTCTGAAACAAGCCACAAACGGGGGAGACAAAATAGAATGCTCAATTATCTTTTCTCTTCAACCTGTTTTCATAAATGTAAAAATATATGCGGCGCTAATTAGCTCGGCCCTAAAAATAGCACTGGATTCAGATCCTTCCCTTGTCAACAGGTTCTGTGGAACTATACCCAGGTGGACGCGATGGATTCAGTTACATCAAGCTCTGCTGCATCACGGCGGTTGATGACGTATAAAGCTTTGGTATATGCCCCTCCACCACCGCATCTACTATATCCAAAACCAAATGAATAATTCAGAGATATGGGAATATGCGCAAGCGGAGATTCTCACAGTGAGTTGTTGATCTACTCATTGGTGGAAATGAATGTGTTATGTTTGTATGTCCTGCTAAAATGTGTATTAGTACACAGATCAGACTGCATTGATAACCTGCACCTAATAAGCACGACTTCACCCGTGATTCCCCATATTACCGTGTGTGTGTGCGCGCGCGCGCGTGCGTGCGTGCGTGCGTGCGTGCGTGTGCGTGTATCACGTTAAACCTCATTTAGCAGAACAGAACGACAGAAATACATCAAAGGTTCCTGGTAAATGGGGTGTGCGTGGCTGGCTATCACATTAAAATGTAATATATTTTAAGAGCTTTTTGAGACAAATTTCAAAAACATTAAAGGCTGATTTTCTGTAGGAGGTACAACTCCTACCATATACCATTTGGTATATGAAGAAGCTGTTGATTAGGAGAGTAGGTCAGTATAGCAGTAAGTATGAAAGTAAGTATTAGCTTCAGAGGTCGGTTTAACATCAGAAATTTGGACTCCTCCAGACTCTTAATTTTGGCAAAAACTAAATCTATGGATAAATCACGCGACATGTTAAAGTGGAAACGCGGACCTCATCAACTCTAATTCAAGACTGTTAATGACACGGCTCAGTGGAATACTCAATTCTGATTGGTCAATAACGGCAATCAGAAGTCAATTATGTCTGGGTAACGATCGTCAGGGGCAACCCCCTCTCCACCTGGATTCACGTCCCCCCTGTCGCTCTGCCTACGTGCTAATGCTAACACTAGCTAGTGCGACGCTACATAGAAACTACAATGGAAGACGTGAGGAGATGAGGATGGATGTGTCAAAATTGACATTAATAACAGTAAAGAGCAGGCACGTGCACCGTGGGGGGTGGAGGCCGCCCCTTTGACCCCTGATGTCCACGGTGCCCTTTTTATCAGCTGTGAATTTTCCCGGCGAGACATTCATGTATTGGGGCTGTGATCTGCGCCCCGCTGCGTGTCCCCGTGCCTCCATACAAAACAAATGAAAACGGTGTTCTCCATTTCCAAAAAACACCATGCGTAACGGGGACACTTACTCTCAGACTCCCCCGTCAACAGATTGCCTAGAGCGGCAAAATGGCTCGAGCAGGCGTTGTTTCCAGGCGCCTTCGCCTTTTCTCCTTGTTTGTTTTTTTTTGAGCACCTGCCACTCTCAACGTCTCTGCAGGAGCCTGATAAATAGGTTAGTCATATGTTGGGTGTATCGTTAGTTCTTTGTAGGGTGAATAATTTGATACGCTGTTGCAGCGTTAGCTATGTTGTTGAGGACTATTTTTCTTTGCAGAAGCTGTTAAACTACTTTCAAATCATTATTCCGTCTAAGTGTATTATTTTCTTTAGTAAGCAGCCGTTTAATAGGCGGGATGATGTGCAGCCGGTAGGTCATCATCCATCACTTGATCACTTTTTGAGGCCTTAATATTTGTAAAATTGTAAAAAAAAAAACCCCACATTTTAAGACCTCTTCGCCGTCTCCATACCTTTAGTTGCCGTGGCGGTAAAACCGTGTCACTCACTCCCTCCCCCTTTCTGTCTACGAGCGGCGTCTGGAGACACCGGGACGCCGCCGCGGCGCTTTCAAGCCTTATCCACGTACGCTGTCATCGCCTTATCCGCACACGCGATCCGACGTGCCTCGCCGCTCACGCCTGCATCAGGTTAAGAGAAGAGGGAAGGACGCAGATAGCCAGGCATCAACATGTAGACAAAGCGGCTGCTGCGGGTCCTCCGCAGAGGCCCGCAGGGGGAGGGTTGAGTGTATTTATTCGGAGCGGAGGCCGACGATAACGACGGGTTCATCTCGAGCGTGCTGGCCGCCCCGAGAGAGAGAGAGAGAGGCGCGCCCAAGGAAATGGAGCATGGGAACGGTCCGAGGCTCGCCCCCAGATGCGGGCGCACACACGGAGGGTGGAGGGAACAAAGGAGGGAGGGTGGAGGGGGGAAGAAGAAATTGCCATAGTGGCTGATAAAGAGAAGAAAAAAAGAAAGAGCCATTCAGCTGAGAACACCAGGGCCCTAATCGCGCACACAGAGACTGAGCCCGATCCCAGGCGGAGCAAAGAACGGCCAGAAGGAGGAATTTATGGAACCCCCCACCACCCAAACCACAACACCCGCCCCCCGCGCCCCCGCCTAAAAGCTTCTCTTTATTTATTTTCCCCGCTATGACAGAATTCGCAGGATCGCCATTCCAAATCAATTTCCGTTTCATCGAGGTGGAGTTTGGGGGCAAGGGAGGAAGAAGGCCGAGAAAAAGGAAACAAGGATAGAGAAAGAAAGAGAGAAAGGAAGGACAGAATTCATCAATGCCCACTTGGTCTGTACAGTATGTCTTACATGAGCATGTGGGCATACATTAATAATGGCGCAGCCGGCCACTAGGGGCAGGGAGCCCAAGCAGCAGCGTGGAGCCATTAGAGTGTTGATCAGCCCCGAGGCCTCCGGCTGCAGCACAGCCGCGCTTTTCCATGAAAGTGCCTTTACATTTCACGCAGCGTCGGTCCCCGGGGGGGGGGGCATTAGTGGGTCTGACTTCTCCCCAAACGGAACACCGTGCCCCCTCCCCCCCCAAAAAAATCTCTGAATCAAAGCGAAAATGTGCACTTCCGCTGAGCCTGCACGGGCGATTTTAAAATCTGGGGTAAAGATGAGGCAGAAATTCTTGTGTGAAATGTTATCACTGCATTGTGGCAGCGCCACTGTCACCGGCTCACAAATAGAAGCATGGCAAAGTTGAACACAGAATACATAAATATATTAAAAAGTAAATATATAACACGTTATATAAAGATAATATAGATAATCACACAAATTTGTTTTGACAGTCGAGGATAAACTGCGCTCAACCGCTTATCGTGAACGAAACAGCCTTCATTTCGCCATGACTATGTTATCATAGGCCCTCAAAACCCCCGCTCGTGAAAGCCCTCCAGTACAGTCGCATTCCAATAACATGACTGTAACTGTAAAAGGGTAAATGTCATCACGGAGACGGTTTCTCCAACTGCATTTGCCGCACGGACCTGGGGGCACTTCAGTGTTGCCGGGCTTTGTGAAGGACGGCCCCCGGTTCCATCGAGTGAACCCTTCCCAAAGCGACGTCGGCGGCGCTGCGCTCCAGCCTTGGCGAAATGGCTGTACATCGTCATCTGTGTGTTGCACAGATCCGGCTGCTTTTGGGGCTGAACCTTGGCTTCAAGATGCAGCGATGTGACCGCGTTGCGTAATCATACCGGTATTCTCTTTGTCGCCCGCTGCTTTCCTTTAACGGCAGCCGGTGCCGCAGCCCTCCATGGCTTTGTCCGGCTACGCCATGGAATCCTAAGCCCGCCCCCCGCCCCCAATCAGACTCTGGGGCCGACTGGAATTTCAAGCCCAAGGTGGAGGATGAGATTTTTATATTTTTCCCTCGTTGCCCCAACAGTGGCTCGGGGAACACGAAATGGAGTTCCCTGAGTGATTTTGGAGCTTAACCGCATTATTCCAGTCCTGCGATACGATGCGGGGACTCGCTTCTACTTGGGCCCCTTTTAGCGCCGCCGCTTTTTTTGCTTGCGTTTTTATCTTTATTTTATTTTTTTTAACTCCGCCAGAGATGCCACGGCAATTCGGTGGCATGACGCTGATTTAAAACTCCGCCGAGGCCTGTAAAGGGAACAAGTGACCCGTTTAGGATTCGATGGCTACCTACCGTCTCCATTAGAGGCAAGGCACCAGCAAGAAGACGTCTCTAGCAATGAAGTGATGTGGCGCGCGCGGAAAAAGAGGCAGAGACTAAATAGAACGTCTGCTCAACCTCAGAATGTGGCACAGTTGTCACACGCGTTCAAAGATTTTCTGGGTGACCTAGTCAAGGTGAAGAGTCATTACTTTGATCTCATGGGATTTGAAAGAAGCGAGGCGGGGGAGGAAAAAAAAAAAAAAAAAACGGTACAAGAATAACATTCCCTGCAACAACTACGTCAACTCCAATAAGGCTTGAAAATCGACTCCGGAAGAAAAAGGAAATAAAATGTGGACAGGAAAACACGCTTTTAGCGCGGTGCGTTTGTAAAAGGCGAGGAAAGTTCTCTGCGACAAGAAAAACACAATTGTTTCTATGCCTCGAAGCTAGATGCTGAAGTAGATGCCTGTTCAACAATAAGCATATCTTTTTTTTTTTGGCCAATATTACAATAGAGTGCAGAGGAAAAATACAACATAACAATGCCAAAGGTAGTCCCTGGGGGTGTCTTTTCTTGTAAACACAACTGTCAAATCAAATGTATTTAATTATATGCATGCTGGGACTGCAGCTATTTATTGGTTTCTCAAAAGGCAACAGCGTTCCTCATGTTCGATACGAGATGCAGGCGACCGCTGCGTTTGCACGAGGGTGTGTGTCAGGGACCGACCGAGCAAAGCACCAGACACACAGGCTGGGTGAAATAAGTAGGGGGATTTATGCTCCCCAAGGATAAATAAACGGGCAAAAAAAAAGCCGGGAAACAAAGTGATCAACATATATGGACAAGAGAACAAGAACCAAAATGTCTGGGAGAGGAACATTCTCACGCCCCCAAAATGTAAGCCGGGGACACAACATACAGAACCGAAGTAAACCCACAGAAAACAGGCCCCAACCCATAAGAGACATGTCTGGCTCAACCCGCCCCACTCTCGAGGGAAAAACACGGGGAACATTTATACTACCCTGGTCGAACCGTGAATCCAACACAGGGATGGAAATAAAAATAATAAAAATGAATCTCGCGAGCTTGCGAGGTGCGAGGTGCGAGGTGCGAGCTTAACGTTTCGATGGAGATTACATGAAATGATGACATTGAAATGCATCTTTGGCACCACATACAGAACAGCAATGTGTATCACTGGTCAATGAAATCATTTGTTAAACCATGTTGGAGGTTTGGATTTCCCTCCCCTGCCACTTTCTGTCAACTTGGTCTACTCCAAATGACCTCCTGCTTGCATTTAGCCCCGCCCGTTTCCAGCGGCTCACCCTTTGCAGAGGAACCAGAAGGGAGATGAGTCTCTCCCGGAGTAGCGGACCCCCCTCTGTGCGGCTGGCGAGGGGGCCACAGTGTGGACATCTACATCCTTTCAATCTCCACTGGTCGTCCTGACTCTGAGATAACACTGCACTCATCACTCTGGAGGGACGCTTGTCTCACAGGGGCTTTCAATTATGTTTTTGTGCCACCAAATGTCTGGACCAGGGCTACTTGTCAATTAAAGATAGAATGATGTCTCTTGACACATGACACTTTTTATTACATTCACCGACGTGCGGGGGCAGGTTGGGGGTGGGGGGGGGGGGCGCGTTACATATTTAATTTCACACTTCCATCTGGAAAAAAAAAAAAAAAAAAAAAAGCAACAACATCCCCCTTTACCCCTTGTTCTGCGATGGAAAGGCACGCCGCTGAGCATTGTTTGTGTCACTCTGAAGGCTTTCTTTTCTCCGTGCCTTCTTGATTCCAGACGTCCTGTATATTGATGGCAAGATTTTTTTCCTCCCCAATTGCGTGGCAGCCTTGCCATTATTTTGCTGCTTTTGACTCATTAAAGGAGAGGAGTGAAGCCTGATCCCCGTGAGCACTACACTCGATATATGCAAATGACTTACTGTGGCGATACCGAGAAGGTAGTAAACAGCGGTTTGAGAAAATAGTTAGAAGCAAACAGTTTCTTACCCTTCTAATTCCCTAATAATCGAATTTCAAACCCTCGAAAACATTATAAGGCCTTAATATTTGCTGAATTGATTTAATTGATTATTTTTTGACTATTTAATGAGCCACAAATGCCCCGTTTCTTGATGAGAGCAACATAAACATTGGACCTGTGGCTTCCATGATTCAAGCTGCTGTATCTCCAAGGACCAGAGTTTACGCAGGTGCCTCCACAGTGCACACTCTAATTCTGCTTATTCTTACACACTGCAAACCGAGATAGGAGATTAATGAGAATAAAATAAACACAAATGAAAATAACCCCTGCACAGGGAATGTATGTTCCCTAGAGATACAAAATAACACAACACATGATTAAAGCAGTAAAGAAAATTAAAAAAAAAAAAAGGGTCCAATGGTCTGTATTTATTTGTAGATATGGTCCAGATCACTCTTCTCAGCGAAGGGTTTGAACTGAGCTCGGTCCAAATTCTTCACCAGTTGACACAAACACAATTCACTGTCAAGGGCAAACTCTGTCAACTGAACCTACATTAAATTATGCAGGAAGTAGGCAGGGGATCATTATGGGACATCTGCAGTGTCACAGAGCGGCGGCAAAATTATAGCCTGGAGTAGCGTGTGATTGGCACTTAATGAGCGAATGTGAGTGACAATGAGCTTTAGCCCTGGGGGCAACAACAGCATGGGGTGCGCGGGGTCATGTATCTGGAATAATGAAACCGTAAATGGTCTCCATCGCCATTATTGATTTTCTTTAGCTAAGCTCTATGCTTCATGTCCACTATCACCAAGGAACATGGTCGCCATTCTCTGATTAAATGAGCCGGACACGCGGGGCTCTGAGCCTTCGCTGTCGGAGAAGAGACAAAGCGAGATGGCTTCTCCCTCAATTTTCTATCCGGCTCCAATCCACAAATGTTTTTTTTTGTCATCTCGGCTCGACGTATAGAAAGACAGTTCGCCCGCAGGTGACAACTATGCAGTGCCCATGCTTAGGGTTTCACATCAACACTAAAGCTAAATGGAGACAAATAAATAAATGAGGCCGGCTGAGCGGAGCAGAGACGACGACGCCCCAGCACTTAGGTGTGGGAAGGTGGGTGCTGACGGTGCCGCAGCACCCCTCATCTCTGGAAGCTCCTGGAGATTCCAGCACCGCACGGAGCGCTGGGCCTGGCCGACAGTTTGCGCAGTCCGTTCGACATCTACTTGGAAAGGCATGAATGGAGTCTACGTATCATTTCTTACGTATGTACTTTGTGGATTGAACAAGCGTGTCCATGTCACTTGATGTCGTCACAAAACGCGTTTGGACCCGGGTCATTTGTCCAGAGATGTGACTACAACCAACCATTAAAAATATGTATTAATACCCAGACCCGCTTTTCCCTAGATATTACAGAACCCAGCCGGTGCATGTCCGAGGTGATAATAAAACGTGACCCAAAAGTCTGTGTATTGGCCTGATTGTTTGCTGCTGTATCTATAACTGGATGAATAACTGTATGAATTGTGAGTTGTTGGAGAAATGATGCTGGAACCTTAATAAAATAAATGTATTATTTATACACACACACACACACACACACACACACACACACACACACACACACACACACACACACACACACACACACACACACACACACACACACACACACACACACACACACACACATATATATATATATACATATATATACATACACATACACATACATACATACATACATACATACATATATACATACACATACACATACATATATATACATACATATATACACATACATATATACATATACATACGTACATACATACATAGATACACACATATATACAGTATATATACACACACACATACTGTGTATATATATACACACACTGATATAGACATATATACACACATGTATACATGTATACATACATATATACATACACATATACATATGTAAGGGCGTGCATTAATGCTATCATGTATAATCGGCAGCACTTCTCGAAGAAAATACGTTTCCGTGTGCATGCCTTAGCATTGTAATCATGTAATCTTAGCAATTGCACTTGAGTCTGGCTTCATGCTGCCACCGGTCCTTCCATGAACATGATGCTGTTGCAGGAGCTAGAGCTCTCCAGACATGTAACGGTGCTTCGCATGACACCTCGCCACCCGTGGAGCGCCCATATCCCCTGTGATTATTTAATTCCATATGGTCGACTGGCTGCTCTTTACGCACACCTGTCTGCTAGTACAGCTGCTCCGATACGCCAGGTAAACTAATCGCATTAGCCTTCACCTCTCCAAGGCTCTCCAGGATTCTACCTCTCCAATAATGTCCCTATTGATTTTTCTAGAACTTCAAGTATAATAAATACAAGATGCGCTAATTTCAGCTGCATACTGAAACATTTGGCCATGAATTTGTGTTAGAGATCCTGGTCCAAATCTCAACATTTCAGTGCAATGTGTTGTTTCATATATGCATAGCAGGCGATCATTCAGTTGGAATCTGTCACTGGTCGATCATATGACGCAAATCACTCGCTAGGTGCACACCCACTCCATCCACTGCCATCTCTTCCACCAATTGCATTTTTATAGTTGTGGGGGCTCATGCACCTCCACTCCACTGTATGCACCTCATCAGCTATCAATACAGCCCAACCCAAAACCACACGTTCCACATACTTACATCTGAGCCAACAGGAAGCTGTGCAGGTTTCACACAACATGGGAAAATAAGGATGACATATTGTACATATTAGATAACACAGTGTATTGCAGCTTGCTGCACATGGGGCTGCTAAGCCGCACACAGATCAGAGTGTCCATGCTGACCCCCGTCCACCGCCGAAAGCGCCTACAATGGGCATGTGAGCATCAGAACTGAAACATGGAGCAACGGAAGAAGATGGCCTGGTCTGATGAATCATGTTTTCTTTTACATCATGTGGCTGGCCGAGTGCGTGTGGTCGTCATTCACGATTATTTTAGTCAATATTGTATCACGATTATTAATCACGATTATTAATCCATTTTGGGGAACAGAATTATTTTACGGCCCTTTGAAAATCAACAGAAAATGGCCTCTTTAATAATAATGTATTTTATGAATTTATAATAATAATAATAAATATACTGTAGCTGCAGGCAGCAATGCACGGGGTCCATGTTAGTCGCTTTAGTCACAAATGACAGTTTTCCGAGTTTCCTTAAAACGCAGCATCACTTCCTATTGAGCCGAATTACAATTTTCCGAGTTCCCATGGAACGCAGCATCGGCTCCCTCTGTCTCTTGTCTCGACCCGGCGCAGATCCTGCGTGAAACAACCAACACATACCAATGAGTCTAGACCGCAGCGCACTGCCAAAGCCCGCCAGAGCCACACCCTGCACATAATATAACAAATTGGATGATGATGATGTCACAATGCACCCCGCGCCACCACCCCAGCCCGCACTGCTCTGCCAACCCAGGTCCTTACCTTCGGCTACTTCAGGTACGTGGGCTCCGCGTCCTTCAGAAAAATGTTTTTCCGCTAATTCCTGCATTAAATATAGACCGATGTGGATCCAACTTGGAACACAAAATGTCTGGACTGCCGCGAATAAAAAGATGCTTCATTCGCGTGCATGGGTTTGGCGGTTACTGGGCGACTTAGCCAGGAAAATGCAGAGGAGAAAAATAACAATAAATATCTAAACAAAAACAAAAATAATAATAATAATAATAATAATACTAATAATACTAATAATAATAATAATAACAACAATAATAATAATAATAATAACAATAATAATAATAATAATAATAATATGCTCACATTATATTTACATTTTAAGTTTATAGGCAAGATATCATATTTGACATTCCTTCTGTAGCAACGCTACAGGACTTTGGGCTCCGGTTGCAGCATTGAGGAGCAATGAATCATTCCAGTCATCATTTTTCTAAATTAGAAACAAATTTGAATCCAATATAGAGGAAATTGCTGTCGGACATTCCATTTCTACTTACCTTTTTCCTCAAACAATGTACCATAATGTCAAGTAGTGTTGCTAGTGTTGTTATTAGTAGATGCTTACTATGACAGTATCATGTAAAGTACTTAATTACAGTACTCAAGATGTTAATATAAAAAAGTAAACCATTAATGAGTAGACAGTGCTCATGTAATAATATTTTGTTCACATGATAGGACAGACAAATGAACCATGTCTAAAATGAAATTAATAATGTGGAAACAAATAATAAATTTAGCGAGGACTTGCACCTTTGTTTCTGTCAGAGGATTCATCACGTTGTTTCATTTGGAAAAAGCAATGATTTCCTGCGCTCAGCTCAGCGTGATTTCCTGGAAGCCCAACACGTACAATCACTTGTGCACAGATGATAAGCATCTAAGTATCAAATGACTTTTCGTCATTCCACAGTTTTTAATTGAATCTTATGAATAAAGAGACTTGTTATCAAGATTTTTGGATGATTTAACTGAGGAAGGTAGCCTGATCTTATTTTAATGAACAAAACACTGCTGTGCCATCCACAGGAGCGGGACCAGTCGTATGTTTTGCGGGACCGCAAATAAAAATGTGTTATCGGGAAGAAAAATAATATAAAAATGAAATAGAAATACAATAAAAAGGTACGGAAAATTGGGTAGTTAAAGATGGTAAATAACTGTCTACAAATACCACGCACAATCACATGCAATTCCCGCTTCCAACACAGGCATCCACCCAAGTACCAAATCAACCACAACAGAGCCTCATCAACATTGCTTTTTGTTTAAAATTGGCCCATCAATCCGAGAGCAAACAAAATGACAGATTTCAAAAACAAAAAACGATGTATCACTGTATCACTATTGTTGGCACATTCTAAGCAGAAACCACACCGAATCCCAGTTCAAATGTTATCTGAACACAAGCAGATTGGCAGTCTTAACAAAAAGACATAGAAATACATAAAATACACACACAGTGAACATCTCTAGCCCGACCTGCAACCATTACATCTGAGTGTTGAGCCGATGTGGAGCTGCTCATACTGCAGGGAGGACGGTGGCCACTAGACGCTGCTCTCACTGAATGTGAGTCAGTGGAAAAGAAAGAAGACATTTCTTGCTAGAAAGCAGTCATTTCACTATACGGTGGCAATATTCTAGTTTACTTCTTCTCACGGGCGAATTGGTTGCGATTTAGAAAATTGTTCAGCTCATCAAGATCCTGTCCCGCCGCCCAGCGTTTACGATGACCTGAGGGTGAGCGTAAAACCCAAACTCAGAGCTTTAAATCATCTCTTATGAAACAAAGAGGTTACTGTACATCAGATGCCACGCCCATTTTTTGTATACAGTCTACGGTCCCTACACAAAGATGTTAACGTACATCTGCACAGAGCATTGTTTTGGCCCTGAGAATGCAGAGGATGAGGAAAGCCAAATCAGTCCATTTTTTTTCCTCATACAGTAACACAAATATAATAATAGAAAGTGTGGATGAGGTGGATCAACCAACACTAGACCACTATGCTCAGCGTGGCGGCACAGGTGGGGCCAAAATTAAAGGTTAAAATAAAGATACAAAATTATTTCAAGTTCAAATGATTGTAAGCCATGAGTATTCTACATAATTTAATATATTAATAATAATCGATATATATGGATATGTTTTGGACAAAATTGGATAACACAAAAAACGAATTTACATAATAAGAATGTCAACTCTCATCCAGAAGAAAATGTACTTCCATTGAAATTTTAAATCAAAACTTAATAAAAAAATTAATACAATCAAATTAAAATGAAAATGAATGCTAATCATTAAACTGTGTCAAACCTGGAAGAGAAATCTCCCTGCAGCTTTAGTTAAACCCTCATTAAAGCTCTTGTTATCATTTTTCTCTGGGTAGCTTATGGACATGAGATTTCCTAAAGCCGTGAAAAGTCACCTGCTAAAAAAAAAAAGAAAAAAAAGTAATTTTCACCGCAATCTAGGGAGGTTCAATGTTTCTGAAATACCAACTCAAGCACTGTACTAAGAGAAAGGAATTTTAAGAAAGCACCTTTTTCCTGTTCCACAGTCGCTTCTTTTTCTTCTAATATCTGGATAAACTATTAAACTGTGCTAATCGTGGGTACTTATCGCAGCAAGACGCTCCGCGTGTACGTGACCGCTCACGGCTCTGAATTACACCGTCGAGAGTTTTCCACTCTGTTAATGTGTGAATGAATCTACACCACATGGACTTCATCCAACCTCAAATGAATTTCTCTTAAAGACCTATTGATCCGGCACTCAGTGGCTCAGTGCAAGTCTCTCTCTCTGCTTTCTCCTTTTGTGTGTGTGTGTGTGTCAGAAACGGTCAAGTGTCCTTGTCTGGGAGTAACGTACCTCATACAATACAAACAGAAAAACTGCCACACACACACACACACACACACGCACACACACACACACACAAACACACACGCACACACACACACACACACACACATACATACATTGACATGCACATGTGCGTAGGAGCCCGGGGAGCGGGATTTGGGATTTGAGCGCAGCGGGCTGTGAGGCTGGGTAATGGAGGACAGTGTGTGTCCTGGGATCACACTGGATGGATCCTCCATTGCCAGGGCGATGAGACCTGAAGGGCGACAGGGAGATGGAGGCACTGAGGGGGAGCGAGCAGCCGCAGCCCAACGCTCTGTTAGGCGCCTAATGGAGGGACGGCCAGGAGACGGCGAGCACAGGCAGCGAGCGCTCAGGGGCCCGGGTTGAGCGGCAGAACACGCACTGGCTGGCACGGGGTAGCCAGGGAGCAGGGGCTGGAGGAGGACACCGGGTAGCTGGGTTCTGGAATCGACCTCCACACAACGGTGAGTGATACGCGATTGTTATTCAAGACGGAGCAGGCGAACGCGGCTGGGGCGTTAACTGTTGCCCAGTTGCCCAGGCACAACCAGGTTTGGGCAATTGTCAACCATCTCCATCAGCCACCTCCAGCACCGTACATGGCATTGCGTCAAGTGTTCAAGGCACAGGGGGAGCCGGACACATCGATCGGCCGGCGATCTTCCACCTACTACTACTACCCCCTGAGCCACCACATAAGCTTTACGGTGCCAAAATGGAGGAAAAGGCCGAACAATTTAACAATAACTGAGCGGGATCAATAGATATGTCAAGAGGATGGTTGGATGGATAAACAGAGGATGGGTAAAAATAATAAAAAGCCCTGCATACTTGTATGTCAACACATTAAAAAGCTAACGTTGAGGTGCGCATCGCAAAACGTTTTAATACAGATTGACAAAGTTCAAAACACACACCGAGACGAGACGAGTCAGACTGGCCCGAAGAAACGTGATTTTTGTAACGGTTCACCTCGAAGAAAAAAATAAAGTATTGATTGTTACAAAAAAAAAACAACATGCAGTCGCAACTACCTCCCACCAAACCCCTTTGTCGCGCTCTCTTGAGACTGCCGCCGATGCCGTGACATCTGTGTAACTGTGCTCCGGCGGGTTATCTCCCAAATAGGAGCCTTTCTGTGTGGAGTTTGCATGTTCTCCCCGTGCTCACATGGGGTTTCCTCCACCTCACGTCAGTAAGGAACCCCACCAAAAACATGCACAACATCATCGTCTGACCAGCGATGGACACTCATCACCTGGTCCCCGGGCGCGTCCACGTATGCTGCCCACTGCTCCTGGCTGTGGCCCCGGAGGAAGGACAAGCCAGGATGGGTCAAAAGCAGAGGAGCCATTTCACCGGCCACCATCAAAGCATGTGCATGTGTGTGTGTGTGTGCAAGCATGTGTTGTAGTGTGGTGTGTTGTGTGACAAATAAAGACTGTTTCTTCTTCTTCTCTTTTCTTCATCACCGGTGCTTAGGCTTAGGGATGTGTCTGCTGTAGCTTTTTGGTTTTTATGCAGATACGGTGGTCCGGCTCCTTTTCCATTCAGGGGAAAAAGGGGAATCACTGGATGTGAGCGCTGTGATTGTGTGTGACCGAGCGCCACGTCCTCCCGGAGCCGGGGACAATTCCAAAGTGGAGCTTCCGGGTGGAGTATATCATACCGCACCTCACTCTAATTAGGTTTTTCTAATATGACGTTTAATTGGATACGAGACTCGCGTCACGGAAGGGGTCGCTGTAGTTTCAGGTGGTCAGGGCTTTCTCGGCCTCGTCGCAGCGAGACTTGATATGTCGACGCCGCAGCAGAGAGCGCAATCACTCGGAACAAATGTGTCACGCTCGTTTCCATATACATATATATTATTAGCGGCGACTTATTACTGAGTTCATGTACACATGAAAGAACGCTCCCATCTGTTTGTGATCCGGGAGTTAATTTGTCGGCTCAGGAAATCTGAATTGTAGTGACCGCGGCAGTCTTGCAGATGACATGTTTGGCTGTTTTAGTGGCGGGTTTTAGTCGACGTGTCTGGTCTCATTACATTGAAGGTTAGCGAGTCATGACAAACCCAAATCCAAAATAAATGAAAAAATCCCCAAGGCCAAAGTGTTTGATTATGCTTTGGGGAAGGGAAATCCCCTTTAAATGAGCTCCATGTCAATCACCGTTATCTCCCTCAAAACAAACCGACTGTCACTCCTGAATTAAAGCAATACAAAAACGTGAGCGCTGGAATTGTGTTTTACAACCATTAGTACATTAACTTAATGTTCTCTATCATCTGCACCTTTTTTTTTTTTTTTTGTCATAGTGGTGACAAGTTATCTTTGTACAGCTCTGTTTGAACTGGAGTTTCTTTTGATTTGAACATATCCTTGTGTGACTGCCGGTTCGTTTTCTATTTCATTTATGATTTTTTTTTTTTTTCTTTCAAGTCTCTGTAAAGTCAATTCACTGATTTGTTTCCAAACACATCACACGTGTTAGAAAGTAAATGTTGAAAACATGTGAAAAGACTGACTGATGTAGTGCTGAATTGTGGAGGTCGACCGTCAAACTCTTTCTCACCATTTTTACGGCCCGGATTATTTGGGCGGGGCTGAATCGTGACCCGACGGCGTCTACGAGGTCATACCTTGCATTTGCCCCGCCCCGACACACGGGCGAGTCCCACAGCGGCACAGGGGCACTTTGAGGGGAGCAGCCTGACACACCGGACCGGCTTCAGCGGAATGCGATTGGCCGTGGTTTCAGCGTCTTCAGCGTCTCAGAGAAGAGAGCACGGGCTTCTTTTTCACCATTTTGAAAACCTCATTTTATCTACTTGGCAATTTTTTTTAATCATTCAAATTTGGCCGGGTGGTTAATAACACATTGTTCTCGATACATGTTGACGTCGGATGTTTATGTTTTTCCATGTACATGTTGTTTGTTTCTATATTTATGTTTTTCCATTTACATGTAGTTGTTTGTTTCAATGTTTATGTTTTTCCATTTACATGTAGTTGTTTGTTTCTATGTTTGTGTTTTCCCATTAACATATTGTTGTTTGTTTCTATGTTTATGTTTTTCCGTGTACATATTTATGTTTGTTTCTATGTTTTTCCATGTATATGTTGTTGTTTGTTTCTATGTTTATGTTTTTCCATTTACATTTTGTTGTTTGTTTCTATGTTTAAGTTTTTCCGTGTACATATTGATGTTTGTTTCTATGTTTTTCCATGTATATGTTGTTGTTTGTTTCTATGTTTATGTTTTCCCATTTACATTTTGTTGTTTGTTTCTATGTTTAAGTTTTCCATGTATATGTTGTTGTTTAGATCCATGTTTATTTCTCTCACCCGTGGTGAATCTCCCCCTCTTGGAGTAGCTATTAGTTGTTTATAGATCCAAATATGGTCAGATAGTTCTCTAAAGAGGGGGATTAGTGGTGGTTATGTGTAGCAAAAAACTGTGCTCTTGTTTGCAGCAGTTCTTGATGATTAAAGAATGAATAAAGAGTTGCATTGCAGGTTGAGTTGAACTCCACTTGCAGACTAATTCTGTCCTGGATGCAATTGCATACTCTGTGTTGTATGCCCAGCAAGCTGACAGCACAGGTTAAAAAATAAAAAAATAAACACATTGTTCTGTGGTGTGACAAACTCAGGACACAAATTTATTTTCACTTTGCAGGTACTTTAACGGAAGTTGTGCATCTCTTATAATACATTTGAATTCAGAAAAGTTATGGACAGTATTTAATGTGGAAAAAGAGAAATGTACACACACATACCCTCATCCTTGAAAGACGGGATTGTAGCCTGTTTGTCACAGACAGGAAATAAGGTCTAGAAGAAGCAGCACATACCTCAGAGAAACTCCTATTGAAAACTTTCATCAAATTAAAACACCACAGATTTTGAAAAAGTGAGTTTTTGTGTGTGCATAGTTATTATTGCAAGGAGGAAATTTGCATCTATTGTCTAGTGCTCAGGTAGGTTTTTAATATCAGCATGCTGTACACAATGTGGATTTAAGAATACATATAACCAATAAGGTCGTCTTCAGCTCCAAAACCCATTTATTCTCCCCAAATCAGTACGACTACGACAGTATATTAGTATATTTATATATATAATGCAGGTGTGATAAAAACTGTAACGTACTATTTAAAGTCAAGTGCAAGACTTTTGGAAATGGCCCAATTATAAAGTTTTGAACCCTATGACTGAGTAGACCTGTCCCAATTATTACATTATCGCCTGATCGCAATTATTTGAGATCGCGATTTGTAAAACGTTAGGATTCCACCGTCATGTGCTTCCATCTCAATTTAGGGAGGATCTTAAACCAATGTTTGAACTGTTGCAATAATTACTGTAGAAATTGATTGACGTGAGTTTCCATCAGGTGGGTTGAGGCAAATCAACGTCTTATTTGTCAAAAATACCAGTCTAAATTCAAAATTTTCTTCCAATTTTCAATGCCAATGAACGGCTCTTAATTGGATTACAGGTTTTATTTCATGCCTGTATTATAGTGGCATTAAATGACAAAAAAAAATACTTCATTGACCAAATGGCCAAAACGCAATAGGTAATCGCAATAATTTGTATGACAATTAATCGTCAACTCCAATTTCATGACGGTGACTCCATGGGAAAAACAAAACACCTTTGACCGACGGCCGTTCCGAGGCAGAAGCTCTAATTAAATGTGTACCGCCAATATTCTGCGATAACAGCTTATTAATCCCAAAGTTATTGATTTTTGTCTCTTCCATCATGGGCACTCCTGATATGTTGTGGGTCCATGTGCTCAGAACCTGCTCCACTGGGGAAGGTGTTCATTGAAAAGACACAGAGGAAAACTAGGTTAGGGAACACCAGCCCCCGAAAGCTCGAGCAGCGCACTCCACTCAATAAGAAAAGCCCTAAATGGATTTCTGGTGAGGGGGAACTGCTCGGGGAGAACTGAACAGATTGACGGATACACATTCTGCATGCTAGTGCTAGTGCGGAGCAGCAACACCAAAAAGCTTCTCATCGACAATTACAGCAGAGGGAGCGGGGAGGGAGATAAGGCCAGGGGGGAGACGATGCATTTCAGGAAGATATTAGGTTTGGGGCCAGGAGAAAGATATATATACACAGAGAACCTTTCTCAGCTCTCGCTGTGTGTGGAAGGAGCCTTTGCTGCGTTACACGAGTGTGTGCAATTCAAATCCTCTCATTGTATTTCCGCAGATTCAATACCTTTCAAGGTCGCCGACAAGTCACCTGTAATTGATTTTCTCTTTTTCTCCGAGAAAGTAACGCTAAAACTGATAAGCACCTTTTCACCATCTTTTACCTCTGATCCTATTGGACCAAGA
>NC_137199.1:25933425-26043425 GCF_960531495.2 Zeus faber
ACACCGGAGCTAGCTGGTTAGCACAGGTTTTCAGTACTCGTCCAGATATGCCGTCTGGGCCCGCAGCTTTCCTGGTGTTCACCCGCATCAAAGCCCTCCTGACCTCGTGCACGGACACTGAGAGTGCGCGCTCGTCCCCAGCGGTGTAACTCCAATTAGCCGGCGAGCTAGCGGTGTTGCTGCCAGACTCGAACCGCGCATAAAAGGAGTTCAGTTGGTTGGCCAGGGAGGCGTCCACACTCGTGGCTGGGGAGGAGCTGCTCTTGTAGTTAGTTATTGTTCGCAGCCCCTGCCACAAGCGTCTTGTGTCCCCCCGCTCCATCTGCAGCTCCACGGTGTCTCTGTACGTCCGTTTAGCGTCCCTCACCGCCCTCCGCAGATTGTACGACGCCGCTTTGTAGTTGTCCATGTTACCAGATACAAGTCCGTCGTTGTAAGCGGCCGTGCGCGCATTCAGAGCGCAGCGGATGGATTTATCAACCCATGGTTTCTGGTTTGGAAATATCCGAACTTTCACCGTGGGAACGATTTCATCCTCGAGCGTAGCCACAAAACTCACTACAACCTCCGTAAACTCGCTGACGTCACTTGAACTCGCTTGGAACATGTCCCAGTCTACGTCAGTCAGAGCGTCCTGAAGCGCAGCCTCTGATTGGTCCGTCCACCGCTTCACTTCCCTCGTCATCACCAGATCCCGCGCGATCAGAGGCCTGTAAACAGGAAGCAGCGAGATCGCGGCGTGATCTGATTTCCCGAAAGCAGGAAGCGACACGGGCTTGTATCCGTTCTTGTAAGGAGTGTAACAATGGTCCAGAGTTCTGTCTCCCCTGGTGGCACACGTGATGTGTTGGTGGAAATTCGGCAGAACTTTTTTAAGGTTGGCCCTGTTAAAGTCCCCAGTCACCACCACAGCCGCGTCGGGATGTCTGTTCTGAAATCCGCACAACACATCGTACCGAACCGACAGAGCTGCGTCGGTGTCCGCTTGCGGTGGGATATAAACGTCTGTAATGATGACCGTGCTGAATTCCCGGGGGAGAAAAAATGGACGGCATAGTATGGTCAGCTGTTCCAGGTTCGGCGAGCAGGAGTGGGAGAGGAATTTGGTGTTGTTGGCGTTACACCAGCAGTTGTTTACCATTAGGCAGACGCCTCCACCTTTGGATTTCCCCGACTCTCCCGTTCTGTCGCCGCGGAACACGGAGAAGGCCTCGGCTGGACGTATGGCTTCATCCGGCACCAGTGGGGTCAGCCATGTTTCCGTCAGGCAGAGGACGCAACAGTTCCTCGTGTCACGCTGGAATTGAATCCTCGCTCGAAGTTCATCCATCTTGTTCTCCAGGGACTGGACGTTAGCAAGAAGGATGCTTGGCAGAGGTGGACGGTAAGGTTGCGTCCTCATTCTGACCCGAATGCCGCCTCGTTTACCTCGGTGCTTCCTCCGTGGGCCGGCTCGTGGAACAGCGACTCCATTTTTGTTGTTGTAGTTGTTGTTGCGAGTGTTCCCGCATTTACTTATGTTAAGGGTTGTTTCTCCGTGCTTGTCTCACTGCCACGGAGAGGGTGCACCACCGGCTCAAACTGCTCAAGTTGCTCCTGGTCTGTGCGTTCTCTAAGTGCACGTCGACCAATCTGCGGGCTCATGTGTTGGGGTGCAGGGTTTGTCTTTGGATCTGTGTTTTCTGTGTGTCTAAATTGATCTAGATAGATAGGTGGATTAATGGAGGGATGGATGGATTAATGGATGGATGATAATAAATAACACAGAAAATTAGAAAATAATCTATATACAATATACCTAAAAATAACAAAGAATAGAAAAAATGTGGCAATATTAAATTAACCCCAAATTAATTAAAAATAAAATAGAAAATGTATTACATACAATAAACTTACAAATGAACGAAAAATAAATATTGTTTTAATCATTAAAAATGGAAATATAAATTAAACCTATAAATAAGAAATCTAAAAATGGACAAAACTATACTAACTGTATCTATATGTAACTATTAACATGTGGCAATAAATAATTGACCTAACTTGACCTAAGTGTTAATAAGGAACTATCGTTTAATAAGAGCCACCTTTATGGTACAGGAAGTCAAATATAAGACAATAATTATTTTCAACAAGGAGAAAAAGTATAAAGCCCAAATGTACATTTCCTACATATTTGGTTAAGTGGAGCCGGCTTAATCCTTTGGAGAAAAATATTCCATTCCTGCCGTGGGCAGCACCATTCTTCCACATGTCACCAGTAACTGCACGGCAAACATTTAATAGATACATACGTCATCATAAAAAAATGAAAATAAAAAAACCCCTGCTGCCTCCCGCCCCCGGCCCAAATCCAACTGATGTCTTTGAGGTAAAGAAAGTCTCCGGCTGCACACTAATCCCCTCGGTCATACCGAGTTTCAAATTCAATCTGGGTTTTGTCCTTATGGTTATAGGAGATACCAAGACCCCATATTGGTCAGGAGATAGTCGGCCTAATCTGATGCGCTTCCCGCTCCACGGCCGCCGGAACGCCGTGATCCCGCGTCCGTGGGTTATGGATATCAACAGTGCGGGAGCGCGAGGTGAAAAACCCCGGAGAACAGACGGAGGAGAGGGAAGAGGGCTCAGGCTGAAAACACGGCGGAGCTGGTTTTATTCATGGTTTTCCGCTTTGAAAACCATGTCCAAATATTTCAGAGGAGGCATCTGTGTTGTGTCTCGAGGAGAGAAAGAGAGAGAGAGAGAACCCAGGGAGTCTGTACCCTGGCAAAGAAAAAAAAATAAAGGCTAAAAGGATCCTGTATCATGTAAGCAGAATACAAAATAGAGAATAATTTGCTTAGAGTGGCACCGCAAAAAGGTGGAGCAAATTGAACCTACGGCTCTTGCCCTGGGGAAAGAGATATCGTGAGTCCCATTCAAATGGAAAGGCCACGAGCCAATACACAAATAAAATCACACTCAAAATGCAAACAGACAGACACACCCACAGTATACACACACTCATATACACACAAAATGTTTAGGTTAAGTCAAAGTAATTGCGTGTCTGCGTGACAAGAATCGAATTCCACCTCATAACAGGCTAAAATCCTCCACAGTGGGCAGAGAGCGGCTGATCGATACTGTTGACGTGGCGGAAAATAGATCAGGATGTGTCTGAGTGGAACAACATGGCCACGGCACCGCCGGCTTATCAAACTCCACAGCCCTGCCGCAAAATGAGCACGACAGGAGCTCGCGCTTCCTTTTTCTGGACAAAACCCAAAACCTACGATGGTGAAATTGTATGAATGAGAAAATCTCTGGAGGGATGGGAAGCTAGACCTCACACAGTCCTGGATAATGTTCTGCATGTGACTCGTGTTAAGTAAAACCTCGTCTACAAACGTATCTTGGTTAAAATTTTAGGAAAACAACCACCTATGCAGTCACACGGCATGCTGTACTAATACAATACCAACATATCTTCATGTGTTAACCTACATACCGGTAATGGTGCTGATGCTGCGGCGGAGTTTGTCCCACTCGGATGTTTATTACTCAAAACTTTGTAAGTTGTTCAAGTTCTTTGGGAAAAATGGCTTTTTGTTGATCTGTCTGTTTGTCTTTTTGTCTTGGATAAAAGGTTAGTCATCAAAATTAGTACTGAATGTACCTATATTTTAAAGTCCCTGTAAAATGAATTCATTGATCTTACATGTGAAAAGCCTGTGAGCAATGTAGTACTGAATTGGCGTTAGACCATCAAACTGTTATCCACCATTTATGTGGTCCGCATTTTTGCTTCCGGGTGCCTGAGCACCCACGTAGAAGGCCGAGCAAAAAATGCAAAGGTATAGGGAGCGACCCCTATACGATCCCCCTCCTCCCCTTCACCCACCGGCAGGAACATAAATCGTCACAAATCAAGCAAATATTTTTAAAGCTATGACTTGTTAATGACAAGGGTGTGGCAAACGGTGATTCTGAGATAATCACCTCCAAAGTTTTACCCACACCAGCTTCATTCAGCCAGCTCCCACAATGCAAATGGGGTTGGTGGACAAACAAAGGCCTCATGGCTAATTAACATACTGTTGAAACAGCAATTGGCTGTTTTCTAAAAGTGGAATTATTTTGGAGTTTAAATGTACGGACAACACAACAAAATGTAGAGTCTATCAATAATATGAGTCTTAGAAAATCTGAAATCTGAAAATCTGCCACCAACCTCAACGGACTTCATCACGTCATCGACTTCTTGGGTTGTAACAACGGACGTATTGTCGGTCTCCTCCGGTGGTTCTTGAAAAAATTCCGTTTCATCATCACATCAAGATTGAAATCCGCCGTCTGAAATGTTCTCCAAGTCCGGAGTAATATCAGATCCAGCGTCGCTGTCGTTCTCTGCGTCGCCGTCGGAGAACTGACTATTATCGCGGAAAATGAAGCCCAGTACGCGCCGCTAACTCTGCCTTGGATCTATCGCACTGGGTCATGTTAAGGTCCGAAATATGATTCAGAGCTTCCGCCACCCGCTTCGCGTAATCCATAACGATACAGAGAAGAAAGTTTTCAAGACAAGTGAAACCGAAACATCCCCGTGCTGCGCTTTAACCGCCTGTTTACAGAAGTGATGTAGATGTGTGACACGAAGGGTTTCACTTCTTTGTGTTTCACAACAATGGCTCCGTGTGTATAAAAGTAGTACGGTTTTAAAGGTTGAACTCTATCAAAACGGTTTCACATTGTGACTTCACATCACATGGAATATGGATGAATGATCTTCACCTGGACGCTCACTTTAAAGGAAACCATGGATCGGCGTTGTTCAACGCTGTTCTGCGTCTCGGTAAGTGAACTGTGTTTCCCCATGAAATCTAACGGGAATATTTAACTCCATGGTTTAACATTTTTCTACTATTTATAAATCAAACTCGGTTTTGAAAATACGTTGAGAAATTTTAAAAAAACCACAAAGGAACACAAATCTGGAAAAATCTAATTTTCCTTCAAGAAAGGTTTGTTCAACTTGGCTGCTCCTGGCCATTTTAGAAATGTGCGAGATGGCGGCTTTTGCTGTGGTGGGACACATTTATTGTTGCTTTACAAGGACTTTAAAACAAGAACTTGTCTTTGTTTTTATTATGTTTTTCTTTCGTGAAAAGCTTAAAACACAAAATTTTTCAGATGCTGGAGGGTGTATTTCTCTAATTAACCAGGAGCTAGGCTAGCTGATTCCCTCTGCGGCCTTACACTGAGTTAACACAGTTAGCTGCAGCCCGTCGCCATCTTAGTATTGGACGCACGGGAATGAAATTTCAAACTTCTTGTCTGTATCTGTCTAAGACAGACAAATAGCAAATCCCCCCCCCAAAAAAAATAATTTAACTGACATGAACATGTGTGGAAGGGTTTTTAAGATTTGTCCTGTGTTTTTTTATCATATCTCCCTGCTTCGGATATCCCTTTCCAAGAAGGCTGTTTTCGGTTGACAGAACATTGTGGCAGACAAACGGGCATGGTTAAGCCACGGTCTGCAGGTGACTGTGCTGGCTTCTCCCCATCTAGTTCTTCAGGGGAAGGGCCAAGGTGTCCAAAGCTGGAACCCTAAGAGAAACACTAAAGCCTGCTATTAACTTTGAGTGTTTTGTGATGACATAAATAATACAATTAAAAATAAAATAATAAATAATTTTAAAAAAGGAAATAATGTTGAAATAAAGGGAGGAGTCATGCAGAGCAAGCCATAGTACCTATAGTATTGGTGCCATTCTGATGGTTGCTAGACCTTTGTGTGGGCAGATACGCTGCTTCAGTTTGGCAATTCTGGGTGGAAACGGAAACAGATCAGAGCTTTCATGCTGCATTCTGTATTCAAGTAGGTGATCATACCTGATTTTTATGGATGACATGAACGTAGAGAACCACATGGATTTCATTAATATTTGAAGCTATATTACTGATTTAGTCCAACATTTAGTTCTGATTAATACACATTATTCCAGTCAATTTCAAAGATCTCAATTACATCATGAATAACCAAAGTCTTCCCATACGGAGGTCTATAGGACCTCAATAAACCAACTCGTCATGAAAATGAGTGGATACATCATCAATTTCTCAAGAAAAGGTACAGTCTCCCGCCATTATTGAAGTCAACCTCGTCAAAAACGTCCAAGTCCTCGTAAGAGACGCTTGACCTATTTGTGAAGTAAAGTTAATATCAAGGTGACTTTATCCCCCCACGCCGGGGACGGAGCACTGATTAAAGGTGGCTTTTTAAACAATCCTACGCTGACAGTCACCTGAATTAGAGACTAATGCTGTTTTTATTAGCCAGCTGACTGACAGCTGGGCTTGATGAGAAGGACGAGCCCTGGGGGATGACTCACACACATGCACGCACACACAGAGTACGATGCATTCTCCATGTAGTTCATACATGGTATATTGGAATATCACGGAGAGCCTTTGTGAGTATCTGTGTTTGTGTGTGTGTGTGTGTGTGTGTGTGTGTGTGTGTGTGTGTGTGTGTGTGTGTGTGTGTGTGTGTGTGTGTCTTTTCAATAACTACCCATGGAAGTGGCTCTGGCACGCCCAAGTGCCCAGATTAAGCCATTATCCTCAGCAACATACCTTGATTGGGGATTTGGTGATGATAACCTAAGCAACACGTCTCTTTTATAATTCACCCTCTGTGATACACCTTCCCAAAATGGTTACCCTGAAGAAAAAAAAAAACACAACAACCTCTAGCTTCCCATTTATTTTTATTTTATTTTTTTTAACTGCTGCATGTCCATCCGGCGTGTCGGTTCAATTAGCAGACGGGGGGCGGGGGGGGGAGGCTGGCCTCTGTCTCCTCAGACTTTATTATCCCTGCACGCACTTCACTCTCCCAAACAGCAATTACCTGCCCGCGCTCACAGGTGGTGCAACATGGCTTCCATTAGCTGCTGCAGCGTCTCAGTCTCGACGTTAGTTCTCAGACTCGAGTACTTTGATCAGAGCCTTAGAAAAAAAAAAAATAGAGGAAATGTTTTGAAATACGGCAGAGAGCTCTGGTGAATTATTATGTCTGATATGGGTGAGTTGTTAAATTAACTATCAATACTGAATAAAAATATAAATGCTATAAACACGTTTCAAAGATTTTATGTAAAAAAATGAAGAAAAGGAAATCAGATAACTGAAATAGTAGGGCTCTATCAATGGATTTGAATAGGTGTGGGGATTATTGTTATATTGGTCACAGATCCCCAAAACAACAAGGTGGGTGTGTGGGACAGAATTCCCACATTAGTATCTGGTGTGACCACCACGTGCATCTCCTTTGCATCGAGTTGATCAGGTTGTTGATCGTGGCCTGTGTCCCACTGCTTTGCTACAGCTGCGGGAAGTTGAATATTGGTGGAACACGGTATCGCATCGAGCAAAGCTTCTCAATGGCTGACATGTCTTTTGAGTATTGTAGTGTGTGAGTATGAGTAGCCTAGTTAGCGCAGCGTACAGGCTTCAAGTGTGATTTTTCACCGGCTCCACTGGCTGCGTGGTGAAGCGTCCCAGATGCATTGATGTTGTTGTATGGAGAGAAGGATGTGATTCAACAGTGATTTCAATAGTTTTTAACACACAGTTTGACTGTAAGACATACAGTATTACATGGTATTTCAGGCATAGTAAGTTTTATGTCTGAAATACCACCAATGCTTTTGTTATTGTTTGAAAAATATAAAACTATCTCTGTGATTTCAGCTTATTACTTGAAATATTATATATAATAACATTACAACATGTTTATCTTTGATCGTTGACCCTTCATCGTTTAGACTGTCTCACAATATGCCCTATGATCTTACACTTAAACTTAAACAAAGTTTTGCTGTTATGAAGTTAAAAAGGTACAATAAATGTTGTTACAGAAGTCTGCCATAAATAACTTTTAATATAATGTATATTGTGTATGTGAGCTACAACTTTAATTGTTTAAATAGGCCAATGGGATGTGTTTGTACTGTACTGCATCATAACTACATATTACATGTTGTGGTTTGGGGGTGGTGTGGTTTAAGCAGCCACACCTGTCTTGGGTCTAGGTCATTGGGCCAGGGAACTAAGGTGGCTGTACACCTGTTGTTCGTCAGAGCAATCAACGATCGACAGGCGTGACGTGATGAAGTCTGTTGAGGTTGGTGATTGGCAGATTATGAACAAGTAGTAATGCACAAGATTCTCAATCTTACCTGAGAATGCAGCCAGGTGTGAAAAGAAAATGAAAAGAGACCCCAAACAGGCTCTCAGAGTGTAGATGAGGTAGTGTTGTGGTTAGCCAACATAATAACTCCAAGAACTTAGAAGATCTTTTGCATATGCATATTTATATATTAAGTGACACACCGAGGCTGATTTTCCGAGACTCATTTTATTGATAGACTCTACATTTTGTTGTGTTGTCCGTACTTTTAAACCCCGAAATAATTCCTCTTTTATAAAACATGCATATTCTTACTGTTAAATAAAAGCTTTTAAAAACAAAAGTAGTTGTATGTTGATGACGCTGTTCAACATTCCCTCAAAACACAAGGAAAGAGTAGTGATTGCCCCATTCAGCAGTGTGTCAAGTCCCCATTCAGCAGGGTGTTAAGTAGCCATGTGACAACTAGCTAGGCTCGGTTGGTCCTCCAATCCATTTGCATTGTGGGAGCTGGCTGAATGAACCACGTGTGGGGGAAAACTTCAAAGGTCATTATCTCAGAATCACGGTTTGCCACACCCTTGTCATTAACATGTCATAGTTAAAAAAAATGTTTGCTTCATTTGCACAAGTGACACCTTGTTTGGAAGCTCTGACTCTTCACTTTCAAATGATGCAAAAAAAAAAGAAAAAGTCGAAAGCTGCCAAATGACTCTAAAGTATGCGGTGGGTCATATATGTTTCTTCTTTGTATTGAAAAGAGGTTGTGATCAAATGGAGAATCCGACGGCAGCTAGGTCTGAGGTCTCTGGTACAATGTAGGCTCATAAACACATTTAAATTGATTTCACTCTTTACAAAACTTTTTTTATATAGTTATATCTCGTGATTCTATGGAAAAGGATGGATATTGATGACTGGCAAAAGCTCTATTGGACATCCCTGCAGCGAGCACACCAATCATCTGTAGCATCATGTTGCCAAACAAATAGCCCACATTTTAGAGTGGCCTTTTATTGTCCCTGCATATAGAAAACCTGTGTACTGATAATGATATTTAATCAGCATCTTGATATGCCACACCTGTCCAGTAAATATATTATCAAATTAAACAAAATTTTACAAAACAAGACTGTGGTGTGGGAATGGTCGGGTTGAGCAGCCACACCTAACCTGGATCTAGGTGATTGGGTCAGAGTAGCTGTATACCTGTTGCTTATTGGTTGGTCTAACGAGCAGCAGGAAAACCGTTATCCCCACACACACTCAGGATGGGTAAAAAATTAACGCAAAAACAAAATTATTGCATTTATATTTTTGTCAAGTATATTATACTTCAACAGGGTAGGTGTTATAATTATGTCCAAAGAAATAAATCACGATTTCTATACGATGACACTTAAATCACATAAATCAATATAGATTAGGAGTCCACATATATAATGTTGTATAATTAACTACTTAATCCCATCAATAACCTAACATGTTGTACATGCATTTGTAATGCAATATAATTATGCACCGTTTTTAGTCATCCAAGAATACAGAATACATTTATTTAGCTGAGACATTTTTTAACTGTGTGGATGTGGGAGTGTCCATCACACAAACAAAAAACCAAAACGAATAAAAAAATAGACAAACAAAAATAGATATCCAGCCAAAAGATGTGATGTAGATGTGTTGGCATGATGCTCATCTGTGTGATGAATGATGGGGCCCTGCTCTCTGCGGTTTATTAGCAGGGCCCGGCAGACAGGCCCCGTGGAAAGCACTCAGATGTGACAAGTAGGCCATGCTGGCACACACCGGGGCCAAGGTCAGAGCGGGAAGGGACAGAAATCTTTCCCTGCATGTTTTGGCGTAAATCCAACCAGGGTATAAATTTTTTTTACTATGATTATACTATACTAATCAATTAAAACGCCAGATAGATAGATGGATGGATAGATGGAGAGGTGGATAGATAGATGGATGGATAAATAGATCCTAATGAGATAACAACAATACCAGGCTATACGGCAGAGATAATAGCATATACTTACTTTTCATTATACTCTACATAACTCCACTTAATTATTGCCGCTGCTATACAGTTATTATTACACTGCTGCTATATACTACATATTCTATTTCTACTTACTTAAGCGTAGCTGCATCCGTCCATCAGCCAGTTACCATAGTGTCACTCAGTGTGTTAACTTTGTAGATAGATGTATAGATGTTATTTTTATTTCATCTTACTTCCTATTCCTGTCTGACTAGTTTTTATGCTGCTGCTGTAACACCTTTACACTGATGCTCTTCACGGAACCCAAGCTCGAAGTTAATAGGTCCGGTTGGTGTGTGTACATTGACCGCTTATCACAGCCTGGATGCTGGGAAAGCAGCATGGCAGCCTGCTTGATTAACCTATATCACGGGCATATAATGTGTGGCGACAGACAACACTCTCCTGTGATTTGCCATCAAACATTTACAACAAGGGTGCAGGGCGCTGGCAGGACAGAGGCCCCTAGAGGGGGGTCGGGGGGTGGTAATTCACACAGCGTCAGTCAACCAAGCCCCGGCACCTCCTCTTCACGCCTGAAAGACATCCTAAATGTGGCGGGGCTGACCTTGTGAACAGCCATAAAACACCTGGAGGAATTCTACTCATCTAATTACATCAGCCAGCTTTAGCCCTTTAGTGGGCGCAGCCACCCGGCCCCAAAGTGAGCAGTGCCGGGTTCAACTCCATTATTCATTACCCCAAGATGGCTTTAACCCACAGCCTGCTTGATTGCTCTTCGCTGCTGGCCATATTTTCTAGGTTGGTCACAGCCATTGGGATTAAAAGGTAATGTCAATGAGGAGTTGTCAATGTGCCGAATTTCTTACAGATTACTCTGTTAGAGAACAAAAAAACAAACAAACAAACAAACAAACAGTTGTTGACATGTATCGGTGATATGTAAAGTAATATGTAATATTACATGTATAATATGTAAAATGATGTACTGTGAAACAGTGGTCGATCAATTTATCGGTAGGCCAATTTAGATTCTTAGATAATTGGCACCGGCCGATGCCTGCGCTCACGAGGACGATAAACAAAAAATATTTGCAGACTAACATCATCAAAAATATCAATTTTCTATACATATTTATTCCGAATATTTGAAACGGTTTCAATACTCATTCTCCGCACTATCAATACATTGGTAATAGCTGTGCTTCCTCACTCTCTCTTCTCTCCGACAGCCAGTTGACCCGCACACCGCTGCAGCGCCCACACAGTCCTGCCTCCTCTCACTCACTCACTCGCTGCTTTCACCTGTCTCATTCGCTCCAGTTTGTCATGGTGTTAGCTCATTAAAGATGGCAAGTGCGGAGTCTCCGCGACCGGTTTTGCAAGTAAACAGCAGGAGTACTGTTTGGAAACACTTTGCATTTGAGGCAAAACATAAACCTAACCCAGAAAATTGGAGTGGAGTTCTGTCTTTTTTCCCCTCCACACAGCGCTGTGCCATGTGTGTGTTCCCATGGTGGTTTCCGTGCATTTTTATTTTGGATCGATTTATTTTTGTGCATTTCATAACTTGCACAAAACGATTTTTTTTTAAACACTACATGGTTCTTTTTAGTTTCAGTTCAATAAGGGAACGGAGTGCACAGTGGAGCGCAGATCACGGGCGCCCCAATGTGCACCAGCGGGCGTCCCGATCGCGGAAATCCGCCACCTCGATGCCCAGTCGCGCATTAAAAAAACAAAAACAAAAACAAAAACATTTTAAGTTTAACATTATATAATTATATTTTTTATCGTTTATAATTACTTTTTCATTCATAAGTTGTTTTTTTTGATTACCTGTGGACATTTATTTAGTTAATACATTTTTTTAAATAAGTGCACTGCAGAGCCAATGCAGACGATAACATTAGTGTTAAGTAAATGTCCATTTAAGTTCAGCAATTTTGTGTCTCATTTGTTATTATTATGAAACTGTTGTATTTGATCAGATGCAAAAAAAAAATCATGATATCGGCATTATATATTGGCCATCGGCCACTCTGCTCTCTAAATATCGGCATCAGCCATTGAAAAACCCATATTGGTCGACCACTACTGTGTAATGGGCATCCCAGTTGGTAATCTCATTGACAAATCTCATAATATTAACACATGTTGGTGCGCATCTAAACCAATTTTATGTAGGTCATTATTATAAAAAAAAAAAAAAACAGCTTATAATGGGTTCGTGAGCAGCAGAACTATGGAGCAATAGAAGAAGGTGGCCTGCTCTGATGAGTCACGTTTTCTTTTACATCATGTGGATGGCCACGGTTAGGGTCCGATCCGATCCAGCATCTGTGGGATGTGCTGGAACAACAAGCCTGGTCCATGGGGGCCCCACCTTGCAACTTCCAGGACTTAAAGTCAGAGCTGTTTTGGTGGCAAGAGGGGGAGCTACACAATATTAGTGGTGGTTTTGACGAAATAGTGGTTGAGTTGGGTTAGGGTTAGGGGTTAGATAACATAGTAGATATATACACAAAAAATATACATACATACATATATATATATACATGCATATCTATATATATATATATATATATATATATATACAGTATCTATATACATATATCTATATATATATATATATACACATACATACATACACATGTACATATATACTGTATTTATATATATGCACATATATACACATGTACATATATACTGTATTTATATATATACACATATATATATATACATATACATTCATATTTATATACATATTTACATATACAGTATATATACAGTATATATATATACACACATATACTGTACACACACACACACACACACACTATAAACAAACACTACAGTACTGTGGAGCTGAGAGGTTTGTAATTGTATTTTAAGACTATTTAAGCTCTGCTCTGACCTTTCAAAGCAATTATATTATTATCCTTGTTGAAATTGATGGTCACATGGAAATTGCCGACAGGAGTTATATTAAATCCAGTTCTGACCAGATTATTTTGTAAAACTTTTCATTTGATGCATACATGTAGTTGTCAGAGTTGGAAAGAATCAAAAAAACGTAAAGTAGTTATTATATGTTTTGTAATTTCACAGAAAACAAGGTTGTTGTGTTATTCACAGGAACATATATTTCTATTTTCCTCTCTTTAATACATTCAAATTTAGTCGTACACTCCAGACTTTAGGGATGAAAAGTACATTTTTCTCAAGGGCTCTACTTCAGAACAATTGTTTGGTATTTGTACAGTTGAGTAATTCCATTATAGGGGACCTGACACTCAACTACATTTCTCAGAAATTATATCACTTTTTACTCCATTAAGTTGAATTTAAATGTCGTCTTTAATACAAGCAGTATTTGTGAAATGTGCTTGTGAAAATTGTTAAATCAATAGAAGGTCCTCTCTCACATCGACACTTTCATTTTAACCAAAAAAAGCTAATGCATTAAGATCAGAATCTACCTTCACAGAGAAAAATGAGGTTACGATGTTGAGCAAGTACCTTAACCTATTTTTAATTGGAGTACTGTACATTTAATACGAAGGTTCTCAACAGGTATAGGATATAAATGCAGTTCTCCACCACTACCAGAGCTTTTCAGCCGACATACGCAACACTTGGAAAAGCAGAGATTTAAACATAGCCACGTCCATGCCTTTTATGACAGATAAACTCAGGGCACAGTTCACCGATATATGAACTACTGCACACACACAGAACTTCATCAATCAGGAGCGCAGCGCGACTTGCATGACAATGGCACGGGACGGGGACGGGGGGCCGCACCGGTGCTTATGCAAACACATGCACAAAGTGATATACTGGGCTGCGACGCTCGATCAAAGTGGCGATAAAAGTTTCTCCCCACAGATGTGAACATTGAACACAATTTGACAACAATTAGATCCAAACTCAAGGACCAGAATGAATCTTGAGGATGCATGCACGCAAAACAATTGTTTCATGTTGTATTTAAAACTCCAGATCACCAGTGGCCGGGTGGCGAAGTACAGCTCGAAAAAGATTAATTAAGCCAAATGGCACAGGGCTGAATTGACGCGCAAAGACAGCTGGGCTCAGAGGGTATGGTAGCGCTTGATTTTGATACGACAATTAAAAACTCTTCATGGAGTTGGAGCTGGAGTCAATAAAGGTGACATGAATGCGAAAACGGCGGATAAGTGACACTCAAATGTTTTCAGGTGAAAGGGTTGGCTCTCGTGGACGCGGGTTATTCCACTCGGGAGTCATTCAGGAGACCACCTGAACCGATTTGAACCACACATTTTAGTTTTTGGATAATATGAAGACAACAACACCCCAAGACAAAAGGAATGATTTTAAAATTCCAAGAGAGGTAGCACAGGATAGAAAGAAAAGAACAACCCACTGGAGATCCAGCGCTCGCCTACCACAGTGAACTTGGCCTACATTCCCAGTGACTCATGTGTATTTGAGTTATTCACCCTGGAAGGAGGCTAACAACCAGGATGTGACCAATTCACTTATAATTTGCAGTCGGTGATGCATTGCTGTAAAACAGCGCTTTCTCCCCAAAGAAAAGGCCCTCGTCTCTACGTACCTCAGTCTCAGCCGGGGAGAAGGAGGATGAGTAATGAGGAAGGATGTAACACCTTTGACACAGTGAGGCTTCGACATATCTTACAAGCGAGCTTCCCAGATTCCCCACAGATACACTATCAGTAAAAAAAACCTGAACAAAAACAAAATTTTTCGATATATGTGCTGAAAGTAATTTTTGAGGAAGGGAATGTAATGTGTAGCTTTTTTTTAAAGAGGAAAAAATCATCTCTGCAATCAATATTTTTAATTACAGCTATGGCTGATAGTGGGAAGCTGGACATGTAAGGTATATATAGATATCACACATCCTGATTGATCAGAATCAAATGACAAATAATGCTTATTTAAAGGACATGATGAAGACTGAATGACATGATTGTCACATCTTTTACAGCCTTCCTCTGACATAATACTAATCTATAGTGAGAGACTAATTATGTCATAAATATATATATACACTGTATATGTATAGCATATACATACAAACAAGATGGTATATGAGGCTGTAGCATTAGATACTTTGTTCATTCCCGGAGGGATATTGCAGCAGCTTCCATCAAAAATAGGCACTAATACTAACTTCATAAGAATACAACTAGAAAAGAAAATGGCTATAACACAAAATATATATATACGCCGCAAATGTTAGCTTGTAAACATAAGCTCCGCTTCCTGAATGATGATGCCTAGAATTTTCATACTACAGTGCAACTCGCCAGTTAAAACGCATTGGCTGCAGCTGTTGGCTGTATGTTTTAAAGTAGAAATACCGGGGTAAGAAAGTGTCATCATGATAACACCGAACCTGCACATCACAGCATCAGATATACCTAAAGTTAGGATTCTGTACTTTTGTTAAGCCTTGTTCCTGGAGGCCAGCTTGTGGTTTTTACTGGGGGCTGATGGCCCTTCCAGGTGCTATAAAGCTGGAACGCACCAGTGGCTTTGTGCCGCGGCGTGGTTTGTAGTTTGTTTCCCAATGCTCACCAGCGGCCAGTGACTCAACGTTGCCATTGTTCCACACCATTGTGCAGCCCTTTATGGAGCCAGCTGCCGCCGCTCCCCCAAACAGCATTAAGCAGCATGTTCACACCGTCCATGGGAACCGCAGCTTTACAACAGTGTTACAGTTGATTTGGCCATAGACCACACAAGCGCCATTTGACAAGCTGTTTGACATACAACACCCGTTGAAAAGAAGTTGAAATAGAATCCGATAGCTAACGGCAGCATAGAAGGCGTTTTTTTTTCTGCTGCTGGTGGCAGGTTGTGTAAGATTCCGTTCTGTACCTCTTGAAAAAAAGAAAAAAAATGAACATTTTCACATTTCGCATTTGTTCTCCCTCCAGCTTAGCCATTAGGTTTATTGGTAATTTTAAGCAGATCAAGCAACACTCCTTAGCACCCTCCCCATGTGCACACGTGTGGTAGTCCCTGCATAATAACTGCTGAGTTAAATCAGACATTTCCAGAAAAGGGCAAGATATTTTTTATTAATGGCTAATTGACATTCCATTTATTCCATGCAGATGCAGTTTGCAATCATTCATCTGTGCTTCTGTGATGGAGCTTGTTGCAGAGTGGGGCCCACAAACAATTTTTTATTCTCAAAAAGATATTATCTCAACCAGCAATTGGTATTGATAATTATGAATAAATAAGAAGTGATATGAATTGCAGCACTTCAGATAATTTTGCAGATGTAAGATAGAGCCATAAAACTGTCTTAAAAACTTTTGCAACACACTGTGCCTTAATGTGTCTTAATGGGAGGCATGAGGGTATGTATACTTTATAACTCTTACAATCAGAAACAATGTAGAGTCTTTATTGTTCCATGTCGTGGTGAGATTTTATAGTCTTGAAAAATTGACAATTATACGAGCATAGACAAATGTAAAAAATCATCTTGTGCTCAGGAGGACGCTGCTTTGCACAGTCCTCCAGCGGTGCAGAGCGCCTCCCTCCTCACACGCCTTTTATCCTATGAGATTATGCTTCTTAACCACCCCCTGCAATTCCACACTCTGGCACTTTGCTTATGTCAGCAGGTGATTATATTGCAGTCATTACAGTATTTTTCCATTCGACGGGCAATTAGGACGACTAAACTTGTGGTTTAAGTTCCTCCAAATTGGAGGATACATCAACCTGCTTCCCACCTCCGCCATTACCACACACCTTATATATATTATTTATACTTACACATATGTGCATTTCAATTTGATTCTGATAGTAGGATATTAACTCAACTTAAATTAATGTTTTTTTTCTACCTTTTCCCTTTTGTCCAACTCTGACTGACTCATAATCGAATGAGTTTTAATTGAATGTATTAAAGAGAGGAAAATAGAAATATATGTTCCTGACTCATAATATAAGACACTTGTATCCGAATTATATCTGCACTACACACCGTATAAATCAATTTGCAGCTAACAACAATAAGAAGTATGCATGATTAGAGAAAAACAAGTAAATAAAAGTAATAATAATACAAAATAACACTCTTTAATTATAGAGGATTTTCAAAACAAAGGTAAAAAATATTGAAAATATATAAAAGACGTTCATTTATTAATACTACGTACTACTACCAATGGAAACCAAAATAATAATAATATAACTAAGTGCAAGGACTTAAATAAATTCCTCAGACATCCTGTAGATAGAAATATATACCACCAAGGTCAGAAGAAGCTTATTATTCTTCTTATTTTTTGTTAAAGCCTTCACCCTCTGCTTGTTGTCCCCCTTTGTTCGAATGAAACTACGTGAAATTACCCAAATAAGTCTTCTCGAAGAATTTCCTTTTCTATGCCGAAGTGCCTCAAACAAACACAAGCCATTTACTTGAACATAGGGCATTTTCTGTTCGATGCTTTTCACCCAACTCGCCCGGTGGCAGATTGGTGTGTTTTAACAGGATCATCCCGGCCTGGACCGACCTGGCGGGGATGGTCAAAGCCTGTGTTACATTACATTCTGATGTTGCGCACGACTCATTGAGCTGAAAAAAATCCAACAAACTGCCGCTTTTTAATTCTGGGCCGGAAAACTTTTTCCAATATGCCATCAAACCCTAGGTGCTTGCCAAGAGCTTGGCAGGGGCTTGGATTTACCTCTTTGTTGGAGGAAACATGTGTGGACCCAATATCACACAGGAGTGTAAAAAATGAATAAATAAATAAAAAGTTTGCTTGGTCGGAGGAAAGTGGTCAATATTTATTTTGGAAATATCAAAGGATTAACAGTTACTGGAGAGCGGAAACAGCCAATGTCTATAAATCCTTTAACTCAAAATACCAACAGAAGTTATATTTATTCAAATCTCGATGTTTTTCCACAAAATGTGGTTTAGAAATTGGATTTTCGACACAAAACATTTTATTATTTTATTTGTAATTCCATTTGAGGCACTTAAATCCCAAATGATGTGACCACTTTATCAGCTGGTATAAATTCTTAAACCACTTTTCTCAACTGATTGAAGTACTCCAAGCACAGCAATGGGAATAAATTAAGACACCCCTCGAGACATTTCGTAAAGACCTGGAAAATATCCTATAAGCTAAAACTGTATGTGAATAGAGAAAATAAATTCTCCGTTGTAAACTATCCCCATTTAATCAACTGCTCTTTACGGCACGTCTAGTGTCACTCCTTTTTTTTTTACCTGTGCTGTCAGCATGCTGGGCATACAACCATTGCATCTAGGAGTTAGTCTGCAAGTAGAGTTCAAGTTCTCAACATGCAATGCAACTCTTTATAGATTCTTTAATCATCAAGAACTGCTGCAATAACTCTGTCCTGTGGACGCCATGTGGGATGACAAGAGCACAGCTTTTTGTTATACGAACCACCACCAACCCCCCTCTTTAGAAAACTATCTTACCATGTTTGGGTCGATAAACAACTAATAACTACAGCAAGAGGGGGGGAATCACCACAGGTGAGACCAATAAACGTGGAACAACATGTACACGGAAAAACAAACATTGGATGACAACATGTATCAAAAAGAAAAGTCCAGCAACACTGGGACAGCAACAGGGCGCGTGGCCTCTTCCTGACATAGTTATGGCAGTAAATGAGGGAGGAAAGGAGAGGGATGTAACCAGGAGGGTGCTGGGGTGCACTCCAAGCAGGTGTTGGTGGTGTGTGTGTGCCTGTGATGAGACCGCCTGTATGTGTGTGTGTGTGTGTGTGTGTGTGTGTGTGTGTGTGTGTGTGTGTGTGTGTGTGTGTGTGTGTGTGTGTGTGTGTGTGTGTGTGTGTGTGTGTGTGTGTGTGTGTTAGGTGTCCACCTGTGAGTGTACAGGACTTATCCCAATTGGTTCTGGTGTATAAGGTCGGTATCATGTCGTGGCGCCTCCAAGCAGCGGAAAAGGCCCCGAAGCCCCACCCTGAGTCCTGCAGCCTTGTAGACACCCCACCGCCGCAGGAAAGCCCCAAACAACCCGCCCTGCAGCCACAGAAGACCCCTCAGCCCGCAGAGAAGCCAGAAGCCTGCGGGGCAACCTCCACGCCCCGCCCCAAGGAGCATAACCCAGTCCCAGGGAGCGTGAAGTGACCCCACACCCCTGAAGCGCACACATACAACCCACCCCCACGTGCAGGCACAAGATGCAGCGCAGAACCCAGGCCACGGGCGCCAGGTAGGGACCACAGGCCCGGAGCCAGGTCCCACGCCGACAGACCGAAACCCCGCCTGAACTGCTCGTCACACAGGTGAGCCGGCGGGACCCCCATGCCCACCCGCACAAGGGCGAGGCCTACCCCACCACAGCCAACCAGACGCCCCGGCGAGGGCCCAGCGGGTAGGGGGCCCAGCCGGCCAACCATGCCCCACCAGCTCCCCACCACCCCGGAAAACCCTAGTGCTCAATTTGTGCTGTTTGCAATTGCGGGGCGTAGGGGCGCGAGTCCTCCAAGCTAGTCGAACCAGAATCACCGAGCAGCCCTCCCGCCCCACAGACCCTGGTCTGGTGGAGTGTTGTTCGGAGTAAGATTTCTGTGCTAGTGTATGTGTTCTTGGCTAATATGAGTGGAATAAAACTTGGGGAGGGACGAGAAGCACGTCGGGGCAGGGGCGTGACGGGCAAGATCACAGCCGCCCTCCACATCCCCACCCGCGTAGCTGGCGCCCACCCCTATCGCAAACCCTTTTGTGTGGGGTATGTACTGAGTATGAGTTTTGGCACTGGGAGAAATAGGCGAAGCCAGCCAGCAGCCCCTCCCCACGCCGCACCATCGCGGGACAACCAGTTACGTCCCCCTGGACACGGCCACGACATAGCACGGCACCCAACCTACAGCGCACAGCCAGCCATGCGCCCCCGCCATGTGCCTCTGCCATGCCGGGGGGCTCCACGCTGCCCTCTGGCGCCTGGTAAGCCGCCGCCGCGCATGTGGACCCCAGAACAGACGGCCCACCCACAGCCCACCCCGCGTGATGAGCGCCCCGCGTACCGAGAGCACCAGAGGACAGGTACCCAGGCAGCCCAGTGTGACAAAAGGAGTCTACCCCCCACCGAAGGAGACCACATGGGGGGCCCCACGCCGAGCACACCCGGCAAGGCTCAGGTCCCCGGGGCCCAGGACCAGACGAAACGTCTAACCAGCACGTCGTGCCGGGGCTGGTTAGACAAACAGAGAATAGAGAAAATAAATTCTCCGTTGGAACTTAATTAGTAAACTATCCCCATTTAATCAACCGCTCTTTACGGCACGTGTCCACCATCACTCTAATTGCAAGGGTTTCTGTAAAATTGTTTCATTACCGTGCCGTTATGAATCTGCCAATTACATATTTCGGGGGTTGAAATTATGACTGTAATTTGAAAAGTAACCAGGAGAGAGAATGAGTCCCGTACGCTTTACACAGCGGTGAACCTCAAAGCGCTGACGGTGCATGGGCAGGAGTCGCAGCCTGGCCCCGGGGGACCGTCAAAAGCAGAAAATGATAATTAATTCATCATGGAGGAGCCTCTCCATTAGCCCTGTGGTAGCCCCTTCCCCTCAGCCAGCCCCCCAGACCAGGCCCCCGCAACCGGGCTCCTCCATTACCTCGCACCCCGGAAATGGCACGGACGCTTCGTTAGGATGCACTGATGACCTCTGGCTCTCTGAAAAAAACCCGGACTCCTTCTCAAACAGGCAGGAGAATTGCAGTCTCTCCGCTCTTACCTCGCTCCCCACCTCCCGCTTCCTTCTTTTCCACAGCAAATAAGCAACCAGAAAAAAAAAGGGTTAAGTGGGGGTGGCTTAGGTTTCAAAATCATTCCCGGCGAGCATGTTAATGCTTATTTCAGAGAGACATTTTGCAACAGTTGCACAACATCCCCGCAGATAGAACAGGAACTTGGCAAAGGCCTCCGATGATACATTGTTGTGGGACTTCATGGTTTTGGTTCAAAGTTGTGGGTCGCTGTTTCGAAATGCAAGCTGCTGCAGAGATTTTTGGTTGGGGTCCAATAACTTATTTTTTCTTCTTTTTTTTTTACCACCGTCAAAGACACAAATTCTGCTGAATCATGTCTCCTCGGTCTCACTAAAACTCTGCTTAATTTCATAAGTGTGAAATTGAGATTCAGCATATCTTGATTCACAGGCCAACCGGTTACCTCCCTTTGGAGATTCAGTGAGGAAATAGGAAAGATTTCACATTATTAACACAGACTTTAATCTTCGGGGCGAACTCAACAACCCCTAATCCTACCCCGGAATATCGATCTCAAGCTTCTTCCCCCCACCCATTCCATTGATTGCTGCGTTTGAGAGGAAATGACATAAGACAAGCATTCTGCTCTCAATCCAACTAATGGAGTCACATCTAGCTCCCAATCAAGCTTTTTAAACTCTGACACACAACACGCCAGGTTAGACTCAGTTCAGCAACAGATAGGCATCACTTTTAATTAGATGATGATTAATGGTTACGATTAACGATTAATGATTCCAATTAATCATTATAATTAGTAACTTAATATAAAGAGTAACTGTAGCACCGAGCCAATTCAAGTGGAAATTCCACTGTTTAAAAATACATAAGTGCCAGAACGAGTGTGTTGTTCTCATTAGCATGGGTTGATAAAACAAGTTAAAACCGTCCTCCAAGGCACGGAAAAGTCACCGCCGTACACGGCCGAGGTAAAAGCCCATAAATTGATTTCAAAATACATAAAATTGACAGGCCAGCGCGGGCGACGTGGCGCCGCACACTCGCCATTACTCAACGGCGGATTTTAAATGCGAAAGCATGCCCGCGCAATTACAAAGCAAGCTCATAAATTAGTCGCTGAATCTGCCTTAAATCATGAAAAATACACATCAAATACGATCCAGTCTGTCCACACTGTTAAAACAAAATCCAGGAGTGAAATACTGCAGTCGACTGTGACAACAGATAATCAGCTTCCCCTCGGAGAAGAGAGCGAAGGCATCAGTGCTTCCAATGAAACCGCGACCGTTTTATTTCTAAGCATCATGGATCTAAAACATAAATGAACTTAACAACAGGATCCAATTGTAATGAGTTGTTTTTCATGGGCGGGACAGTCATCACGGGTCTCAGGCCCTGCCCTGCATTGGAGGCGTGAATCTCAACTGGCCTCGCGATTTCGATGACGACCCGCCTGTCATCGATCCTCGATGCATCTCAATGTACCGCATCCCCGATTTCCGATATGGGCACCAAGGCCTGCGCCCGGGAGAGGTTGCATATGACGCATAACACTGGGGGAAGCGGGTCGGCACGGGTCTCCGGAACATGTCCAGGGGATGCCTCCTCACATGTGAGGGCGAGCTCACCTCCGGCGGCGGAACTCGGTTGTGTTGCGTCAACCAGGGGTCGCTCCGTCTCTGTAGTCCGTAATAGTCCGTAGTCCCTGCCGCGCGTGTCCGGTGCCAGACAGCCGAAACTGAGACTCTCTCCCCGTGCCGACGCTTTGCCTCTTTCACAGCCCGCCCGTTCAGCGCGTCCTGTATGGATTGGTCAAGCCACGGTATCGCACCGTAACCGCGGGAGCCGCATCTTCCGCTCCTTCGTCACCACTTCCATAAACTCCCTGACATCATCGGGGGTGGAGCGAAACACGGCCCGGCGGGCGTCACTCAGCGCGTCCTGCGGCTCCCTTCTCCCGATTATGTTCTGTCACTGGATCGATGCCGAAATGCTCACATCCCCATCGCGATGCATCTTAAGATTGAGAAGAAAAAAATAACTGTCCACACCTCTACCCGCTAATGTACTGTTTGGCATTGGCAATAAACAGTCAAATAAATAGTTTTAGGGGTTTTCATTTTGAATTGACGTAATGAAGTCCACTCCATCCATCTCCCTGTGTAATGCTTATAATCCGTGTTTTTTTGTTAATTAAATCATCGGCTCTTGGTTGTTTCACTTTGGTTTGGCCCTGAAGAAACCAGAAAAACATGATGTTTCTATTGATTGTCAGAGGGACTTGTTCCAAAGTCCATGTAATGTGTCTTCCTGTTTAATCAAAACAGTTCCCTCCCCATTCAGTTCCCCTGACCTCAAGCTGGACCTGTGGAGACAAGACAAGAAGTTTTTCGATACACATTCTAAGCGCTCACTATCTCAGTGAATGAATACCAGGGCTTATGTGGTTCCTGAATAGCGCGCTAGAGGAGATGGAACGATAATAAACATTTTAGGACCATTGCCCCTGTAGTCTATTGTGCCGGTTGTTAGATGGTTTTGCTGTGTTTGGTCCAATTTGGTTTCTTCAGAGTTCTAGAAATGCAGGCATTTAAGGGGAGGAAAAAAATTTAAATTAAAATAAAAAAAAACTGCGAAGACATTAAATTTTGAGGGTCGTGGAGTTGGGTTTCAATTATTTTGGGCAATTCTTAACACTCTATACTAGCCCTCTGTCCTAAAACTAATACAAACAAATGTTTATCCCTTCCTCATTCAGGTAGATTAGGAAGGACAGACCGATCAACGCCTCCAGGATGGTATTCCTGCTATAGAGAGGTGTTCTTGGGAATATGAACAACCCTATATAGATGGCAGTATGTGCTTGTATTCAAGCCGGCGGTCCCGCGAGTGCTATAAACACAGCCGTTTGGCTAGAAAGCATCTCGAGACCTGTATATACGAGTGTTTTATAGTTCCGTGGTCTGGCAAGGACGAAGGAATTAGCCTCATCCACATTCATTAACCTCATTCTCATTCTCCAGAGCAGCAGTGCTGTAGAACTGTGTGTCATCGCAGCCTGGAAATGATGAATTGGTAATCAGTTGAGCGCTGTCAAGACAGCTCCAGGAATGCTAAATTTACGCACTTGTTTGCCCTTGCATTAACCATTTGTAATCAAATCACTATTTATCGCCAGCGCGGTCAGACATGTTTTACAGCCTAATATTGTCATATATCGGCAGGGAGACGACGGTGGCATTTCTCGTCCGAGGGAGCACTAAAATCTGCCGAGAAGCAACAGTAAATGCCGTCCAATAACTCGATCTCTCCCCCAAAAGCTGGCGGTGGGGTTGGTTGTAATTCATTTTTAATCACCAAATTAAATTATAATTTGGTGAATGAAAACAGAATGTGGACACGACAAATCAATATCTAGTCATTTTAAAACGGCAGAAGGAAATGGCTGCATAGAACGGAAGAAACGACTCTCCTCTTTCGCGGCACCACGAAATGCAGAGGGGTGAAAAACAACTTTTAAACCGCTTTTTGGTTTATAACAAGTCAAATTATGGTCTAAGCAGAGTCTGCCAAAAGTCAGAGGGATCAGCACCAAGGGTTTGGCACGCTGAAGAGAGAAACCTGAAATAAAATCAATAGTGCGACAGCTGGACTCCAGAAAGTCCAGACTGTATCTTAATTAGGGGTCAGTGTCTATCAATAATTTCATTCACCCACATAATTGTGCTTGAAATTCCAGAAACACTGAGTGCTCGCACTGCAGAGTGCTTGGGAGGCCAGCCGGTGGGTAGCCTACCAACCCGTTAGTTAATGGCCTACGTATTCAAAGTTAATGAGAGCCAGAGTTAAAAGCAGCATTAGCCAAAGGCTAGGTAGTTGAGCTATGCGGATTAACTTTTCATTAGCTCCTCATTAGGTGAGCCTGGGGATTAGAAAAACCCCCTGTAAGAAATGTAGCATGAAAATACCCAAATGGGCCTTTCTTACGGGCCGTTTAGACGCGGGAAGAGTCGAGAGGAGTTACAGAAAGTGATTGAGCTTTTAGCCCCGCTCCCCTAACCCTAACCGGAAAAAAAGCCCCTCTACAGCCAAGTGGAAACCATTTTCTGTATACTAACCAATCTGAAGGTCTGAAGGGAGCTGGGAGCATACACCTATCCCTGAGGAAGTGACTTTGAAAACTAGATTGGGTCATTAAAAGTAGAATACGGAAGCTATTATAATTCTCACTTCCGAGTTTTCCGTTTATTTGCATTGTGGAGTCCCTGGTGCCGCGGTTAAATGTCACTCGCCAACCTTAATGAGACGAAAGTTAGATAGTGTGGCCAGAGCTGATTAACTATGGCTGCTACATCAGCTTCTGTTCCCGCATCATGACTCACTGAATCTATCAACACTACATTCTTCGGGGCCGCTGGACTTTCTGCTCCATATCTCCCCTCATCGCCTGTCGCCGCTTCTGAAAAGGACTTTTCCACTATGCTATATTATACTATGTTTATTTTATAAATCGATATCACACTGCATTTGAAAATGAGACCATGGGTGATTGGGTTGAAAATTTGCTTTAATGACTTAAGGTGTTCCAAATGCTTGACACCACTTTCCAAAGATCAAATAAAATGATTTACGACATATTTACTATGTATGGTGAATGATCTCCTCATAGTTATACATCTGAGAAACAAATCTTTTCAAGAACTTCTGCTGTCTGCTACCATTTTGACCCATGCTACCAGACAGTCAAGGTCCAATCCATTTGTAGACAGAAACACTAAGCTGCTTTTGCAACTTTTATTTAAAACTTGTCCATATATATACTTTATTATATATTTCATATTTAAAGGGCCGTATCTTTATTTGATACATTGCTCACTTGCTCTAACGGGTCCATCTAGACTCCAATCAATGCAGTTTGGCTCCAATCATTAACCATATCTCCTCTTCCTCTCCTCTAATCATAATGTGACAACCAATACAGTTAGACACCTTAAATGGATTGCGACAAAGACATTCATGTCAATTTTGTGAAAACTGCAATTTATGTTAGGTATCATGACAATGTTTTGCAGCACTACAACTTTGGTTTGCGTTTCATATAAACGGCATGCTTGTCAAAAAAAAGAAAAACTTGATCTTGGAAAAGATGAGAGGTTTCAATTAACTGTTTTCACTTCTTAATAAACTTGATTTTATATGCACGTCTCAAGAATATTATTCATGATTCATAAAGTCACTCTTCAATATTTAATTGCATTGTTGTTTGTCTAGCTGGCTAAAGTATTGCAACTACAGGACAGAGAAGAGTGACAGTTGAAAGGTGAATAATTGAAGGGGAAAAAAACAACACAAGCAATATCATGAGTACATACTGATACATACTATGGTCGTGCGGATGCAATTTCCAATGTACTTTTCAGTGTCTTGGCCACCCCGGGTCAAGGTCGCGGCTTTATTTATTCATTTGGTCTCACTATTTGAATGCTAATCTTGGAGAACATGCAGAAGAACGTGCAGGAATGGACACTACCGACATTATTTGTGTCATCATTTGTATCTGCTGATGTGGAGAGCAGTCTCAGTACTTCCCTGCGGAGCCACAATGATTTGCATTGTGCGAGTTAATCATCGGATTTGTTGATAAATGTTGACATATTTGTCTTTTATGAGCGCGTGCATGGGAGCATTTTCCAATCATTGCTATTGTTCTTTGTGCTTGAAACACATGTGATTATTTTGTGAAATTTTGGCAAGCTATATAATAGTCAATCAGCAATCAACACCTCTGTTATATGTTTAAGATGTTTATGTTTCCTGTCTGCCTAATTCCACTCAGTCACTTGGTTTATTTTTGTTTTGTAGATTTCCGTCATTCCAGTCTAGTAGCAAATGGAGGATGAAGAAAACCTGTAAAAGCAACGCTGCAAGGTGCGGATATAATCTGAATTAATGGGGTGACCTCATTGGAGGGACACTGCCTTAGAGATGGCTGTGGGTGAATTCATGCTATTCGGTTAATTAAAGCGGCTTATTTTGACGTTTAACACACATTTCGAAGATGTCACGTTAACGACTCCCGACGCTGAGGCTTCCCTTTCTGATCAGTTCTCACGGCTGTGTAGGCTTTTCCTTTTCTCTGCTCATTCCAGATTTGTGGTTTGGGGTTCAATCCACTCACCAAGTTAAATGCCTTAACTTGATGCCCATCTTGCAAAAAATGTGACATTGTAATGTACAGGTCTTGTTGTTATGATTGTCCATGGCTTAACCGCTGTGTCTTTCCCCTGGGGTAAAAGCGAGCATTGCTAGGAAGCATTTGTCGCAAGCTCCCGCGAACATTACCTCATTGTGATCGCATAGACTTTCTGTGATACCATTTCAATGGCTGATTTCCCTTGCTGGCCAATTAAGGAGCAACAAAAATGAAGTTAGTTGGAGACCTACTCGTTTTCCTTTCCGCTATGTTAAATGAAATGATCAATCACCAAGCAATGAAACTAAATGTTGTGAAACAGTTTTTTTATGTGATCTAGCGACGAGTTAAAAATGTTTTGCTGGTGTGGTTGGTTGCACCTATTAAGAGGGTAGGACGCGGTGGCATTTTGGAGTGGAAAAGAGTAGGGACAAATGACCTGAAATGCCCAGGTGAGAATGATTCATGACGGAGTGTGATTTTAAATTAGCAGCAGAAACTACAAATGCACAGACACCGCAGGAACGCCAGAGTGGCTCACGCCGAGTGAGAAAGTATGACGGTTAATACTCCAATCTGTGAATGCCAATTATCGATCTTCATGCATGTGGGTATGTATCATGCATTGTAAGCCCAAGGGTAATTAAATACAAGTGCTACGCTTATGATGGCCATCATCAGTTTCTATGCCAGAGCGGTCAATCATTTTGTAAGGAGCCTTGCAGGAACTTTGTGTTCTCTGAAGCCAGTGGCAACGCACCGCCTCAGGCTAGCAGAACTAATTAGGAGGTTGCCCAGTGGAATTCAACTAACACAGAGCCCAATCCACGTAGCCCATTTCTGCTTTTTGCCCCAATTTTAGGCTTAATTTCAACATTGTGTATGTCACTTCCTCTTAATTCCGCCTCCTCTCCCCCTCTTTATCGCACATCACCTTAATATGAAGATTGAAAAACGGGATGCCACCTCACTATTCAACAGGGAATATTGACATAGGAGGGGGAAAGTTTGTTGAATTGACACCTTTCTCTCATGCCTTGAGAGCAAATTCAGCCCTGGCATAGTTATGGAAACCTACAGATAGATTTTTAGGAGGGGGCATTATTATAGCCCCTCCAAACCTTCCTGGGTTGGGTCAGGCAAGGCTGGACCAAGGTGAGGCTACCATGTTCAGGCCTGGTTTGGTTGTCTGAGCTGCCAAAACATGAGGTTACGGTAGCTCATCAATTGCCTATTGGGGCTCCATTGCAACCTTTCTTTCAGGACGAGTTCTCCTAGCCTAGAGGAAGTGACTACAGTGGCTAAGAGTAATCCACAAAGCAGTGGACCCTGAAGGTTACCAGTCGTGGCCTGGACCTTTCTACCTGAGACCTGTGTGCTTAGGTTGAATTCTCAGGTATGCAAAATGGCCCAGACCTCTGACAGTGTCAGCGGTGCTTCTTCCAGGGCAAAGCTCCCCCTCTGCTGCAGGTAGTATGGCCTACAGGTTAGCCATAGCAGGAATGGTTTGTTCCGATTCCACTGACCTGACAGACATCCAACTCAGACTTCAGTCCACTTGAGAGAATATGTTGAAAGAAAATGTTGAAATTCGCTGCTTTGAGGGCTTGGACTGAGACTTAGGAAGTGCACATTTCTTGCATTACAAGTCTTGCATAACAACTGATATATTTCCAATAATGGTAGGAGAAAAACAATCATGCCTTTACTCAGCAATAGTTTGCTAATTTGATTTTGTGTTTGTTTCTCTTTCATAACCAATTCTTGAACATTTATTCACTTGCCTTTTAATCAGACCAGGACAGACAGGCACATAAGTGGATAGAGGCAGACAGACACAGATAGAAAGACAGATAGACAGACAGTCGGCCAGGCCGAGTTAGAGAGATGACAATGAAGGATAAAAATATGCTATATTTAGTATTTGTGACTCAAGTTTTTGTCACAGTCAGGACAACAGGCATCCTCTGGGGTTTGGAGATGGTTCTATACACTGCCAAAGATGGATAATTTGTTATTTTGAGTAATTGTATGAACAAAGCTCAGCTGCTCCAGCTCAATGCTAAGTAAACATCACACCTTGGGAATTGTCGCAATTCTACCGCTCTCTGTCTGTGGGAAGATGCCTGTCTGGATATCGGAGTCTGGTCTGCCAGATCCAAACTAAAAAGCCTTTTGTCTCTAAATAACTGGTCTGATATCGTCTGATCGACACAATTTAGACCAGAATCAACGTGACTTTGACTTTTTTCAGTACGTTACTTCATATAGGCGAAGAATGTGTTGCACCGTGGTTTGTGGATTGGTGGTTTGATGGCTACCCAAAGAAATTAACCAGGTCTTACTCAACCAAAACTGCAAGACACTGAGCCTGCAAGGAAACTGTGATAATTGAACAAAATACAGGAATTGCGTCTTATCAACTCACGGAATGATACAAACAAAGTTAATATAAAGAGGATAATTTGACTTGTTTGCAGCCTCTTTCTTCCCGAGACGCAACTAACACTCTGCTTGTTTAACTGATTTAAGAAGTATTCTCTCCGACAGATCTAGCTTTTAGGCTGAAAACCCCTACTGGTATGCCATATTGTGTCTCCCTTCATTGAAACAGGCTTCCCCATGAACATCTGCCAGCACAGCTGGTTTCATCATCTATGGCTTTGTATGACGCTATGGAGATTCTACTCATAAATTTGAAGGGTAAAACTACGAATGCAATTTAATTCACATAAAGAATACAACATTTATTTTTAATTGAAGATTGATACTGTAGTTTGGGTGCTGATGTTGGAAACCTATGTATATATTGGGGGTGTCACGATTCTCCCAATCCAAGATTTGTTTTGGCCTTCGATTTTAATGTCACGATTCGATTTTCGATTTTATTTCAGCGCTGACAGCTGTGCCATTGTTTAGCCCCTCTAACACATAGTTCCCGGTAAATTACAGGGATAACTATGGTGACCATTTCGGAAAATATTACCCAAAAAATACGGGGGAGAATCGCGAACCTGCTTGTGATTTCAAAATTCTAAATCGAACGCTCATTTCCATCGATTTTCGGACCCCTCGTATATATGTATTTTATTTATTTATTTGTATAAATTTTGATAAAATGATCCCTTTATTTTTCTGAATAAAAACAATTTGTGAGTAAATCAGAACACAAACACCCAAAAGGAAAAGGCTGTGTTTACCTGATAGAAAGCAGGCAAGCATTTATTTTTAGTATTTAACTACCTAATTGAAACACATGGGTATGTATTTACTTTGCCCTTGGGCACATGGTTTTAATTTCAAATATATATTTCTTGTCAAAATATGACAATGCAACGAGTCTAAATTACAGTTTGATTTAAAATGAAATAAAATGCAATATATACAGTATTTCATCATTCATGAATTGCAATGATAGAAATGCATATATGTATCTATGGTACCGTTCAGCAGTTATTTATGGAAGTTACAGAGCAAATGTAAAATGTCATAATTTATTTTACTGTGAATGAAAAACAATAGTTACTTGTTCCACTCAGGTTGCAGCCTGGTGGCAGCCTGCTAAGCACCAAAATTGTTCTTATATATGGAATAGATTTGACTGCTAAACAACCAGAGACAATAAACAAATCCTTACTGGCAATGAGTGATTTTAAGGTTAATTATAAATTGAGAGGGTGACTATGATTCAATTTTTGATCAGAGCATAAGCACGTTTCAGAAATGTAGTTGTTATTCAGTATTATAAATTATTTATGGTTCATTATTCATTGAAGCAACCTTAGAAAGTGGTCTGTGACTATCACATTGTAAAATCATTAGGAGAATGAAGGCAATTTAAACAAAAGCAAACACATTACATATTGTTGAGGGAAATAAAATGCTTTATAATCACCTGGAGGGAGAGAGTTTCCAATGAGCTCAATGAGAATGCACACTGTACTAACCAAAACAGAAATTCCTTCAAGAAAAAACTGAAAAGAAAAATCTGACTGACAACCGACGACTATAGAGTGGGTGAATCATTTCTCCAATGATCGATTGATGTTGAACCGCAGCGTAGGAGGAGGGGTGCAGGGGTTTAACTCCTTTAAAAGCCAATGCATTTTAATTGACAGGCTGTACTGGATGTTAAGTAACTTTTAGGACAGTTGCCACAACACAAGAAATAGAAGCCAAAGCAAAATATTTCTTATTTTTTTCTTAGCTCCGTGAAACATCAAACACCCCAAGTAGAAACTGACAAACAAGAAAATAATCAAATAAACAAACACTTAAGCAGAAGCCTACGCCGTTATAAGACCAAAACAAAACGCTGAAGTATTTGAGGGGCAAATTTCGGGCAAATCCTTCAGACAACGTATGGTCTAATGAGAATGTATTGTATGTGAGGACCACTGAGAGCTCCACAGTCACCTAAATAAATCAGATCCGAACCACAATTTGGAATTGAGCACAGCTGCAGGGCTGCGGTATGAAAACAGACTTTGTGTCACATCAATACACAAAAATTGGTGGGGGGTTTACTTGCATTTATTAGATCAGAAGCCATCATGGGAGTGGTTAGACATGCCTCGTGCTCAAAAATCATCTTAGGTGGAGTAAAAAAAAAACAAAAAACAGGCTGCAATCCCCAAAATGGAATGACAGCAGATGAAGAGGGAGACTGGGGAGGGAAATGCATGCACAAGGGTAAAAAGCTGCAAATATAACCGCAACCATGTATAACAGCCATTTTAATAAACCCTGCCACCTAATAATCCCACCAATTAAGGAGTAAAATTCTGGGTCAAGTCTATTTTTATTGAGCACAGCTAAATACTTTATGTGATAGCAACCACAGGCAGCCGACACCATGTGCTGTAATTGCATTTCAAATTTTTTAATAAAAAATTGTCATCCTGCATCGCATGCTGTAATGCGCAGTAAAATTGGAAGTGGAGTTTGAGACAACAATGACATTGGCACAGTCATTTTTTTCTCTGTCCTAACTTCCACGTGAGACAGCGTTGATATTAAACAGATTTGGCCATTTCATTTGAAAGTAAGCTGCCATGACTATACCTTAGACCTATACAATTTCCACCCTGTCCATTCCTATTAAATTAAATATGTGATTGAATATCCCGGAGGGGAAATATCAATCATCCAATGAACATTTCCATTCAAAATGTCTCTCCATATCTATATTCAGGGCATCAAATATCAATTTTCAGTTGGTCTGAATATATATTCACATAAACCTAACAAGACTATGATTTAATCAACTGCCAGCTTGGCCCAAAAGCCATCCAGGGGTAATTGTTCATTGTACAATTATCTGAATATCCTCCAGTGTGTCATTGGCAAGTTTTAGTTCATGTTTGCTACTCTGTCACAGCAGAAGGTACGATTAATATCACCACAAAATGCCATCTAACTCAAGAGTGAATTTGATTGATTTAACAACAAAGGACTACTTGCCACTTGCTCTTTATGGGATTCTATTTCACGTGGTTGTTCAGCCTGGCAAAATCCACTGTTACTTACATACTTAACTTTGATATGTTTTCTAATCTGTTCTTCTCGGTATTTATGTACATGAAAGACAAATATCCTGATAGACCTGCGTATTGACACTGTGTTGCCAGCCACAGCAGCATTCGTGCTTTGTTGGCTTCACTGAACTTTGGTAACCCTCATTGTGTCATTGTCTTTTTTGAGGTTTTTACCGTCAGATCGCCTGGCCAACCTGGAAGGGGATTTCCTCTTATGTGTCCCTTTGCAAGAATTCTTCCTTTCCCCCCTCTGAGTTTTTGGGAGGTTTTCTTTTTATGTTGGCTTGTAAAGGCATTTTGAGGCTGTATCAACGACAGGGAGCAATAGAAATAAATCAAACTGGACACTCCAACTCGTTTAAATGGCTGCAGAGTGCTTACAAAGTTGCATTGAGCCACATTTCAGGAACCATCATTTTTTTTATGAAACATATAAACGCTGGATTCTGAGCAGACAGTTCTATCTTCAAGGACAACACAATTCTGGATAATGGTGAACAAACAGCCCATGCTACTAAGAAAAATCCAGAAGAAAAATAGATATCAGGCCTCTCCCTTTTATTGATGTTCAAAAAAAAGAGAAAGCTCTTAAAACCTGATGGAAACTACAACTTTTGCTTAGCAATGCAGAGCTGGTAGATACGGTATTTATCTTTTCTTACGCACTGTTAATTCTACAAAATGAAAAGCCAGAGTCATTACATTCCCATCGTTGTTGTTTTGGCACTACCAACATAATCTGGCTTCATGTTGGAGGAAGGCAGGTGGCGAGACCAGTGCTGGTGCCCACCGTCCAAATGTCCACCCCTTACAGCTGAGAACGGATGTAAGTGACAATACACACAAGCTGTGTTCCCAGCGTTGACCAATCACATGTCAATGCAGCTCTGCTCAGGAATGCCAGTACGTACAACAGTGCTGAACTTTTAATCAGACGCAGACAAAAGTTAATGTTGAATTACGCCCTCACGCCATCGGTTTCCTCCAAGTGACATTCATCCTGCTGTGAATTTGTTTGACTGATCTTTAGTGTTTTGTCAGGGACGTGGCAATTCATCTGCTCTGAGTTTAGCTTCTTCGAGACGCCTCTTGTGAAAAAAAAAAATAAAAATAAAAATGAAACCCACACTAAAATCTATTTTAATACAAGGTAATTTTCTTCTCAAGCCTACCTTTCCAAAAAATAAATGGCCGTTGACAAGAAACATTCAAAACCCAGATTCATTCGATTCCATTTCATTATATTTTTGTAGTTGCTGAAAGCGTCATCGTGTTACCCTTCATTTCATTATTACTTGTCACACGTCTACATTCAGTGCAATCAAAAAGCTCAACTATGTGCACCCCTGGTCTGAAGAGGTGTGTTAATATTGGAAATAATCTATTGTACATAACAACTCAAAAAATGTTGTGAAAATGCAGGAAAATAAAATAGTACATGGAAAAACAGAGGAACCTTGGACTCCGCATATCTAGTGAGACAGCAGGCAGACAGCCTAATGCACACTGGTAAACACAAAGTTGCCTTAAAAAGTCCTCCGCATCCCCAAACAAATTGCTTGAAAGCACCTTGCGTAATATTTGCACCTCATTCCTGAGCACCTCACTCCGAGCACATTTGTAACACCTCGCCATGCTGAGCGAGCGTGAAGGCGACGTCGAGTGTGCACAGAGTGGACAGAGAGAGAGACAAGGCGAGTGCACCGAGCAGGAGTTGGCGAGCGGGCATATGAGTAAAACTGGGTGAGAGGGGTTATTATTGCACGTTAATATAGATAATAGCAAATATGCAAATACATTTATTGTGCACAGAATAGTTTTCTGTCCGCTCGAATAATTTATGTGCTTGCAAAATGTATTTTTTTTGTGGTCAAAATCTTCCATCACTCACTCAGGAATGAGGCAGAAATATAACGCCATATGTAAGTCCTCAGCAACACCAGGGGAAGACGCTGTTAAAATTACTTTTGCACAGGCTAGGAAAACTGACGACCACCTAACAATTGCCTGGAACCTCATTGGACACCTTATAAACCAATGGAGCCATCTATTATGGCTTACCACACAAAAAGCAAACACATTTCTAATGAATCCGTCCAATCTATAGTTTTATAGGCCAGGGATTAAATTGTTAAGGGTAATTATGAATTTTGGCAACAGAGAAACATTTTTCCAAGGTTTGATATATGGTTTGATATATGGTTGATATATATGGTACTGATATATATTAAGTTTTAAATCATTTACTGGTCAACTGTGAGGGTCGGCAATGTATGGATGCTCTGTTATACAAACGTACATACAGAAAAGACAACATTGCATGCATGCACCCAGCACAGTTGGAAATCTCATTAGAGGTCCTAAATATTTTCTTAAAGTACATGATGAATAGCTTTCCTTAACACACATAAACTTGTACAAGTAAACAGGAATACATGATTCTTACAACATAGTGATCTTAACCTTTTAATATTTAATTTTATAAATGCTGTACTGGGGAACACCTGACTACTATAGAATAACTTATTCAACACCGTAAAATAAATTATTGAGTTGCGGTGGTATGCAATGGAATTCAATTAAATGTTGCTGAACGCAGATGCGCAGCTCTACATTTTACAAATTATGCACTAACAAGACACCAATTTAAAAATATATAGGTCATTGCCTAAACATATTTTGCCTTATTTTGTGGAAATCAAAAAACAGGTCCAGTAAATATGGCTGACCGGCAGACTGGTGTTTATCTTGCTGATCCGTGCCACTCACTTGATTTCTCCATCATGTGCACACCCACGCACACATTGAAACAATAGTCATTCACATTCCATCTATTTCTCACACTCTTGTTGCCTTGAAGTTGTCAGCTGCTTCCCTTGTAGGAAATAACACCACCCTACTCTCCTCAAATTCTCTTACTATGTCATTACTATTTCATCTTTTTTTTTATTTTTTTTTATTACATTTAACGGGAAATCTGGATCAAATACATTTAGGAGTACACCCAGGAAAAATGTGCTTTACAGCTGAATGAGAAATGAATAATCTCTGCCTCATGTCTTACTCCAGCATTACTATCAAGCATTGTCATTAGTTTCTCATTCCATAAAAACTGCTTGTAAGCGAGGTGCAGTGCTAAATATATAGTCACATCACTTGAGAAATAAAGTTCTGGCAGCTTCCTGCTCTACAGTTAAGCCCTGTGGCATTTTGTCTATATATGACAGTGTTTCAGATACTACCGCTGTTGATTCAAGACTGTTTTTTGACCCACTTTACATTGGAATTGGCATTTTATTATGCTTAGTGCTAAGCCCATGTCAATGGTGGGAGGCGGGGTTATCACAAGATAACGTAAAAAATAAATAAAAAAGCATTAAACAGCTCTGTGTATGTACGTATGTATGTATGTATGTATGTATGTATGTATGTATGTATGTATGTATGTCACCTATCTGTAAAATCAGCAACTTTAATATTTATTTTTTGTGTGTAAAAAATTGCATGTATTGGTAATGTTTATCTGACAAAAGATTATCTATCCGTATTGCCTTTGTATGTATTGATCATGACACAGATTGGAGTCATGGAGATTGGAGACTCTGTAAGTGCTAATTGGGAACACAGAACGGAATACTTCCCTGTCAGCCACTTAAGTATTTGTCTTTTGCCCGAGCAACGATTGCCATAACGAGCAAACTTCCTCCAGCTTAGGCTCTAATGAGTAATAAAGAGCACAATGAGACTTTAACTTTGGCACGGTGTGCCGCGGTGCAAGCCGAAAAGGCTCTCACTTTCACGATAAAGTATGCAAATCCACTGCGGCGCAGCTGCGGCGGTGTTCTGCTAAGTGTTATACGCCTTAATTCACAGCAAAATCTTCATCAGCCAAAGATGGACAACAGCAATTAACCTTTAGAAAGAGCTGGCGCTAATGCTGCTCTAATAATAAAAAATAAAAAAAGGCTCACACTTTCTTTTTACTGCAGCAGCGCTTAGGTTAGCCATGTGTAAAAAAAAGGCAAAAGTAAGTGGATGCGCCAAATATACCTTGAGGAAAAGTTAAGGATAACGTGGAGGTCGGCTCTACATTGGCAATTAGTAACGACACAAAAACCCGACATCGGCGGCATCGAAGGATTAAACACACGCTCAGACGGGCAGAGCACTTCAACGTGTGCGGCATGGAGAGGAAACGCAGTAAATCACCATTTGGTTCCTCCTACTCGTCACGAGTCCCATTCGTTATGAGGAAGCACGCCGCCGGCGCGGCCTCTCCCGGCCTCTCCCGGCCTCTCTCCCTGCTGCTCCCGGCCTCTCCCGGCCTCTCTCCCTGCTGCTCCCGGCCTCTCCCGGCCTCTCTCGTGGCCGCTCCCGTCCTCTCTCTCAGCCGGTCCCATCCCCTCTCCAGGCCGCTCCCGTCCTCTCTCCCGGCCGCTCCCGTCCTCTCCCGGCCTCTCCCGTCCTCTCTCCCGGCCTCTCCCGGCCTCTCTCCCATCCTCTCCTGGCTGCTCCCGGCCTCTCTCCCGGCCTCTCTCCCGGCCTCTCTCCCGGCCTCTCCCGGCCTCTCTCCCAGCCTCTCTCCCGGCCTCTCTCCCGGCCTCTCTCCCAGCCTCTCTCCCGGCCTCTCCTGCGCCGCCTTCGGGTCCCAAGCAAGGCGGGGAAGAAACGCTGGGAGTTCTCCCCCGACATGCGAACTCTGACAGCCCGAGCGCATCGACCACATCCTCACCTGCTATTAAGCTCCCTGACATACGAAATCCCTGTCACGGCGACGTAAATATTTCATCAAACGAGTGCCAAGACTATTCCTGGCTCGTTCCGGAGACGTCGCGACGGGATAAACTTGCTTGCGTTTTGATCAAAGTTGAACATGTAATCACTCCAAAGAGCACAAATGTCTGTGTCAGCCTACAGTCAACCGTTTAAATAACCTGCCTTTGAAACCTCATGTTCCCCCCAATAGCTTAGATCCTCTTGTGGGTACACCTCTTTCTCATTTCTGTTATTTGTATAAAGTATAATTCACAGATGACTGGGAGTGACATATCCGCTATTTAGGAGAGTTTTGTCAATACTCGAGGTATTCCCGCACATCATGCGGTTTCCTCCCAATAAAAGCATGTCGTTTGGTTTGCGAAGCGTCGTGAAATCCAACCTCCACCTCCTTAACCTCAAGGCCTTGTCTCTCCATGCAGCCGTGCAGGGCAGAGACCGCCACCACCCCACGCCACCACCTCACGCCACCATCCCACGCCACCACCTCACGCCACCACCCCACGCCACCACCTCACGCCACCACCCCACGCCGTTACCTCACGCCACCAGGCACCAGGTATGATGCCGTCCTGGAAGGCCCTTCTCCGGTGAAGTCTCCCTCTATTCGTTCCGATTGTCATGGTAAACACGGAGGCGCTGCGGCCGGGGTGGAGGCTTCTACCCGAGACTGCGTTCGACGGGAGAGGAGGGGAAAAAATATCCTCGAAGCCGCCCCCACCCACCCCCACCCCTCCCCGTCTCCTCTCCCGTCCCGTGTCAGGGGAAGCACCGTTTCCTCTCGGCCATCTTTTGACAGCTAATTAAGGACATGATGAGAGCTACATTGCTCTAATCTTGTAGCGAAAATTTTAAGATGAAAGAGGAGATTGTGTTTCTATTAATAGGCGGCCGGACCTTTTTTCCCCACACCTCGAATTTGTACATGCATGTTACTTATAATGCACGTATTTTAAGTGACAGTGAAATAACAGAAGTGATGTGCTGTTGTGACGTGGATCACTTTTGTGCTATTTTACAATAAGGCGCCTGTCGTGCGGCTTAAAGGTGAGAAGATTTTCACGTGGGAAAATCAGCGTACAAATAAAAAAAAACAGATTCATGAGTGAACAAACCGCCATATTTATGTTATATCAGTCGTCGACTCTAGAGAGCAAATTTATTTGTTCTGGGTTTTTATGGCGACATTCTTTTTTTGCATTATTAGCTGGCTTTTTTTCTTTTTTTTTTTACAGACTGATGAATGGATGTGCAGACCATGTCTCTGATGCACTGTATTCTGGGAAGATTCATATTTCATAATTATGAGAAGCCATTGTATTCAGCCTGCCGTTTCCCTATTTACCCCTCAGTTGTGTCATTGCCAAGTCTTTTTAAGACAAGAATTTCTTCAGCTACAGAACAGACCTAGAGTGGAATTCTCCTTTTAAATCCTTAAAGTCCGATACATAAGATATTCCTCTATTAAGGAAAAAAATAAAATAAAAATCACATGCTTCTTATCGGACCAACTCAGCAAAACATACAGTAGAGCAGACTCTGGTACCTTCAGAGTCTCATACCTCCCGTAGATTACGTTTGTCTTGAGAGATTACAGTTGCGTTCATATTACCATTCATACATGAGATTTTAACTTATAGTTGGAGTTGAATGAGAAAAATGTACTATATGAGCTCAACTTATTGTACTTATCTATCATAAACGATTGAACTATTTCACAGGGAAGTTCAAACGGTTTCACATTTCACCATCTGAAAAGCTATGCTGCAGGGGTGCCGGAATGGGGGGGGACACCGGGATTTTTTGTCCCCTCTCTTTACGGTGAAAGAATGTTGGCGACAGTGGCGTCGTTAAGCGGTGGGCGTCAGGGGCTTCAGCCCTGAATGTTTCATGAATTGCCCCTGATCTAATATAGCCCCCCAGGGCCTCTGTGCCCCCATCAGCTCTCCAACGGTACCGACTGTGCCCACGGCACGCCAGCGATGGGGCCCCTGTGAACGGGGCGCCAAAACAGTGTGTTTTTATTTTAGATGTAGGTTATTTTATTTTACTCCTTATGGATTTGGTTTCCTTATGGAACTAAACAAGCACCGTGCGTGATGGGGCTAAGTTCTCAGTCACTCTCTTACCACCCCGACCCACAACACGTCCCCCCCACGACATGGTACAGTCCGGCGCCCATGGTATGCTGTTTGCCTGTATATGGATGCCGTGGCAGCCCTTTGACAAACTTTGAAAGTGACTTTGAGCGGAGGCTACCTCCAAACGGCATTCTGAGCTTGGCAGCAGAGATTTTTCGACAGGTTGTGCCCCCGCCGCCATGGTCGCAGTCTGGCCCTCCCTAGCTGGTGGCGGCGAGGGCAGAACTGGATACTGGCACGCCTGTCGAGAGGTGAAATATACTAGGACACGGAGTCAGAGAGAGATAGGGACAGAGAGAGAGAGAGAGAGAGAGAGAGAGAGAGAGAGAGAGAGAGAGAGAGAGAGAGAGAGAGAGAGAGAGAGAGAGAGAGAGAGTTTGAAGGTTGGGGTTCAAATCCATTGAACAGCAGTGGTGATTTGCATCACAATAGGCCTTGTTTATGCTTCTAACTGTACCACATCTGTGCCTACTGGACACCTGACAGGGCAAGAGGCAAAACAAGTGTTTACGCTGCTGTTTGCTGCTGAGAAATTTTCAATTTTGAACGTTCCATGGTAAAATATATTATAATATAAAATAAAGGCATAGCCGACCACAATAACAAATGGAATGCAGAGGGTAATCAAACAGTCCCTCCATCCCCTCCAATCTCCAAACTGGCTACATTCAATTTCTTTATTTATCCATGTTTTTATTTCATTATCCATTCATTTCTTTATCTATGTATTTCTTCATTTATCAGTGTATTTCTTCCTTTATATCTCCATTCATTGATGTTTTTCTTTATTTCTGTTTTTCTTTGTGCACTGGAAATGATAATAATACTGGAAATGATGATAATAATAATAATAAGTAATACATTTTGACAAACTGGCTGTTGCTGGAATCAAACACACAACCTCATGAGAACAGCACGGTTTCTCAAACACATTGTCCCGATAAATCAAAGATGAAAAAGACGCGTTCACACACACACACACACCCCACACACACACACACACACACACACAGACGCACGCTCAAAATCACTGTGTCAACGATGTCAAGCCAGAAAAACCTCCCTACCGACAAAATTAAAAGTCGTTTTTATTAAAACCCGTTATTCAGAAGCTGAGCATTGATTTTCACAAAGCTCTCAGTGTATGATGACCTTCCCGCGACTTTCTTCAAAAAGGTTGAGAGAAAAGAGCAAACTTTTTGAAAAATATCTTTTAATTGAATTATTTCATTTAGCCACAGAGTGTGTGAAGCTGTGTTCACAGGTAATATTTTTGGAGTAGAAGGAGTAATGCCTGGAGGGATTTTTTGTGTGACAATCGTAACAGCAGACCAGCGCTGAGCTGACGCCACCCGTTAGTGTCCCGGTTGAGATAAAAAATAAATCAATACATGAATCGACAGTGGACGGCATTTGCCTTTTTTGCCAAAGTAGTTACCTTTGTCACCTTGAAAGCGTTCCATCAACGGTGATAGAATTACGGTAAATATAGTAAATACAACCGGACTTAGCCGTCTGTACTGTACCTATTTGCCTTTTAAGGTTTATCATATGAGAACTACAATGCCTGTGTTTTGTTTTGTTTTTACGATCGGAGCTTATAATATTTATAAGCGAATATATTTGTCTTTGTCAGCTACATTTAATGGGTTCATCTGACATTTAGAGATATGACTTCCTGGCTGAGCTCTAAAAAAAGGCCAGATGAGAAGTCAGGGAAGTGCCCTGTTTAGTAGAAGTGGAGGAAAAACCATCGTAGGAATGTGGGAGGGTTTCTTCGCTCCCACGCCTCCACGCATACCTTGGCTATTTAAAGACCAATTAACCAACACACTTAGCAATTAACAAATTTGTGGGCTGCATGTTTATACTTAATTAATTTAGCGCGTCTTGCCTTTCCAAAGATACATGCTTTATTTCATTGGACTGCTCCCATTTATAAATTGCCAATTTTAGGTTTGGACCATTCAAACATGCGTCCATTTTCTTGGCCATGTTGTTCCTGGCCGTGGTGGTTGGGGATTGGACCATAACCGGGGTGACAACAGGAGTAAGGAAGGGCGTGACCCCGAGTGGGACACCAGTCTTTCACAGAATCCCACATACATATTCAGACCCATAGATAAGCGATTAAGGGAAACCAATCCAGCAAATCAGCATGCGTGAGGATATCCACATGGGGAGAACATCACATTGACCGGGGTTGAGATCGGCTTCCATATTCTATGGAAGACAATATAAACTACTCCTCAGAGAGCTTAAGAGGATAATTACGGGTATTTCAATCTACACATTGATGGGACTATTTAAATCCAATGGTTAATGTACCTTCTCAAATTGTAAACATACTGTATTGCGTTTTCATTATATATTTTAGGAAGCCATAATATTATATTGGTGGTATTCTGTTGGCCATGGCATGATGATCTAACAATTTGGAGTAAGCTATGATCTGATAGAAAAGGAGTATTACTTACTACTGCTTTGGTCCTAAGTCTAAGTTTAGTCACATGTCCTTCTTCCCACAGTATCATTCCAATTCCCCTAGTCCATCAATGATATGTTCCAGTCAAGGGTCATTGGATGACCTCAGAACAATCCGAGATGTGGACTAGCTTTGCCAGCGTGACTATAGGGGGCTGACACCCCGAAAAACAGGAAGTCACAGCTCATTTAATCAATGCTATTGATTCTAACACTATTTTACATTAAAAAAAATATCATACGTAACTGGTCTTTCATTTACAAATATGCTGCATTCTTGCCATCACCACATTCTTTTCACTTTACTTTCTGTCTTCACTTTACTGAGCTGAACTTAAAAGCCAAATGATAAAACCAGATTCAATACACGTCCGTGAAATACAATTTCCATTCTATTGTATTTCCAACTCTCATACATATATACAGTATTCACAGAAACAAAACACACAAACTGCTGAGCACCTGCTGAGAATGTCTGTAGGCTTAGACATGACCCCATCACAAGTCCTTGGGAGATTAATTTCTCCAGTTTGTTTTCACAGATAAAAAAAATGACAGAGGGAGAAAATTTGAAGAACCAAGGCACACATCTCGAAATAATATACATTTCTGGGGGATTAGGCGAATCTCGCCTTTTCTTCATTCCTTCATATGCCCTTTGTTTTAATGTGTATTTTTTTGGACTCATTGTTCTTCCAGTATGTATAACGTGTAAATGGATTTCTATAAGGATCACACGCTGTGACGCCAAGACACTTCAGTGAGGCAAAGATAAGGGTACGCCGAAATGGAAAAAATTCCCCCCTGGGTGATTTATCCTCCTAAGTAATTTTAGTATTTATGGGATTCACCTTCAAATGTAATGTGGCATGCAGGTAGCGGCAAAAAAAAAAAAAAACATGGGAATGAGGAATCCAAAGAGAGAGGAGGAAGGAAAGAAATTATGGAGAGAGGGAGAAAAATCCTGAGGGGGAGTCATAAAGTAAGTCATCTCCGCAGTCTGCCACGGAGACGGCTCTGCCGTGACCTCCGCCGCCATCGCCCGCTGTCCTTCACATCTGACAAAGTCGGGAGGACGCACTGGAATTATGTGGCTGTCTTGGCCACCTACGTATTTGAATGCACTTATTATGTCTCTGTCTGGATAAGAGCATCTGCTCAATGAGCGAATTGTAAATTGTGTGCTGAGGATGGCAGACGAGCAGGGCGAATAAAGGAGCTTTGTCTTAGCTACTGCAGTGCAGGTCTGGCTTAACCTGCTAACAGGTTCTGCTGTACGGTGCAATTTCAGTAGTCGGTGGCTAAAGCAGGAGTGGAAAGGGGGATTCTGTAGGATGAGATATGATTTAACGCAGCACCATTTTCAAAAGAGAAATACTACAGGGTTTATGCTAGGGTCACACCGCCGGCGACGGGGCTTCTGTGCACCTGGCTTTTGCGGGCGTGTCGGCTCAAAATCGACTGGCTGTTGGGGGCGCGCCAAGCATTTCAAACCTCTCCCCCTATCCATATTCATTATATAGATGGATGGTGACGTGTGTACTTTTAAACTACTTTTTATTTATTTATCTTTTTTTTTTTCTTTAATTTAATTTAATTTTTTTAAATGGTGTTTACTGTTTACTTAGCAAAATTAATTACTGCTCAAAAGAAATTACGTAAATGTTCTTGCCATGGGCCCCTTAGAATAAAGAAATATCCTTGTTGGAGAAACTGATGTGTTCCGTTTTTTATCGGTAGTTTAATGGACATTTTTCATTTCAAATAATAATAATAATAATAATAATAGCTTTATTTATATAGCACCTTTAAGAAACACTGTTTGAAAAGCGCTTTGATGGATAAAATACAAGCAGAGTGCTCAGATCATGAATTTAAAAGGCAAGGAACATTAAAACAGGAATCAAATTCATTCATTAAATTGAAAATGTGGATAAAGAGACAAGACACATAAATAAATAAATGAATAAATAAATACAATATGATAATAAAAAGGAAAAGAAAATGTAAATTAAAAATAAAAGATAAAGAAAGGGGACGACATCACATAAAAGCAGATCTATAAAAATGGGTTTTGAGAAGTGATTTGGAAGAAGTCACTGATTCTGCCATTCTGCTCATTTGCATAAAGTTTGAAACCTGCTCAACTTTCCTTGTCGCCCTGAAGCTGTCAGCTCGTCGCCGAACGTAGCCCCGCCCCCCTGCGGCCGAGCAGAGTTCCTCAATTTCCAACTGATAGGAATCGCAAAAGAGTTATGAAGGACGAATCTTTGGCTTGGAAAAAATGATGATGCGAGCCCTGATGTACAGCCACAGCATGTGTGAAACCTTGTTCTTGAACGTTACTAGGAAGAATGGGAGATTAGGTTGGATAAGCTTTGTTCGCCTCGAACAAATGTGGAAATGAATTGGGGCGGGAAAAATAACAGTTCATGGGTAAGATCCATCTGAACACGATGATGTTGGTTCAATACAAGCCCTTCTCAAAATCCATGTTACACAGAATATTATTACCCCGGCGATTACTGTAGTGTCCGGGAGTATTGATTGAGATTGTTAAGTGAGTGCAAAAGTGTGTTGAGGATATTGGAATTTTAATTTACACGGGCAAGCTGCTGGTGGGGTTTGCTGGTCACAAGAACCTCACTTTGGCACAAAAAAATATATAAAGTAAATGGAAACGTGTTTATTATTTTACATCTTCTCACGACTCTAAGCTTGTATTTGAAAGCCGTCCAGGGTAGTTTTCATCTCCTGCTGCTGATCAGCATTCTTGGCGTTCCTGGCTGTTGCTTCAAACCTTCTATTTAAGGATCTCAATCCCTCCAAGCTATTGTACCAATGCCACGGCGCCAATCAATCACGGAACACACACGGTGCTGTGTATGTGGGTGCACATATCCCTGTGTCGTTGACACTATTCCAATGATTGTGAGGCCTTTAATATCAAGACCATTGCCAAATTGCCCTAGACAAGAAAATATGTTGTTAGCTAAGATAATATGTTGCCCATTATTTTAGGCTGGAAGGCAGTGCCAGAATGTGGAATTATTTTCAGCTTCCAGGGCGACGGCAGCTGAATGTTTAGAGGTACTTAGAGCTGAAACAGAGAAAATTGTCGCCATTATGTTGCCAACTCTTTAGATACAGAACATTATATAACGTTATTGTGATCACATAGCATAGAAAACAAAACTAAACAAACTGTATTCAAAATGAATATTTGGGGTTGTGAATGTTTGGGTTAGTAATGTTCTTAGTAGTTGGTCACATCTTTTATCGTCATGCATAAGATCCTAACTAACTAATAATGATTTTATGCATGATGATAACAGATGTGATAAGTAGGGCATGGTAATTACAATGCGCACAATTCTAACAACGTTCTTTTTTCTGTATTAACTCCCCGTACATTCATTATCTGTGCGAGACAGGCAGCTCTACATTTTACGCTTCTCTGTACTCAGCTCAATAAGCATGCATCAAAATATGTGGCGAGGTTTGTCTGGAAAGAGACAGGTTGTACATAAATCAGATGTAAGGTTGCACTTCTCAGCATCTCCATAAACATGGATATGTGGATAAAGGTGGATTGGAGTTTCACCCTTATATGTCAAGGCTTGACAGCAAAAAAAGAGACACCATGATAAATATAAATACCCACTGAGCTACATGCACCCAAAAAGTAAAGATTGAAAGAATCCGCATCACAATATCAATTCAAGGTCTCCGAGACTGCAAGGGTTTGGGCGAAGTGGCATTACAGTATTTTCAGGCTGAGGGGGTGGAAAGAGAAGAAGAAAGAAAGATTGCACCCAACCAGGGAAGGGACATCATTCTATCATTCACCACATTGTTACAGGAAAAAGAAAAAGGAGGTAGACACGGCTGCCGTCTTGACTCCACAAAAAGAACATATCGGTAGACAGGGCAGTCTATGGCTTTAAACAAAGAACATACAGGTAGGCAAGCAGTCTATGGCTTTAAACAAAGAACATACAGGTGGACAAGCAGTCTATGGCTTTAAACAAAGAACATACAGGTGGACAAGCAGTCTGTGGCTTTAGAAAAAGAAAAAAGTAGACTGTGGTCCACGTTACAGAAAAAGAAGTATACATGGCCGCCTGTGGTTTCCGAAAAGGAAAAGATACACCTTGTCTTGTTTTGTCTTGGTTGATAGAATTGTAGAACAGGGGACAGTCTGAATATTGTTTCAGAGTAAAACAACAGCTGTTGGAACAAACTTCATCCAAATCAAGGTCAAGGTCCCATTGAAAAACTTGGTCCTCCTCCTCCTTAATGCTGACATAACCCCGATCAGGTTGTGTTTTTCATTGCCTACATCCTATCCTAATACATGTTTTGTCTTTAGATCAATCAGGGCTTTGTTTCCCAATACTAATCAATCATAAAAGTGCATTTTCTAGAACGGGATCCTACTTCTAATTAGCAGCATGTTTGCAGAGAGAGCTCTTTAAGAAGAAAAAGACAGTTACCGACGCTGGTGAGACGGGTGCTTCCATGTGCTTCCAGTTCGGGGCTTGACATACACAGTTGCCCAGTTGTCGCAGCCAGGCAACTAGAGTCCGGCCATTGTCAACAACTTTGAACAGCCTGGTTGCCCTGATGCCGACCATCCTTCATCTGTGAAAATACAACACAGTGCGATTTGTTTAGAAACTGGAAATGTAAATGAGCCGGCACCCGAAGGAAAACTTTTTTAATGTAGTTTTACATAATTCCAAGTGTACTGCACATAAAAAATGTTAAGACATTAACTTTTCAGTCAAGATATCAATGATGGCATTGTTTACCTTAAAACAAGAGAAACTGTTATTTTTACATAACACAGAATTAAAACGTTAAAAATTTTAAAATTAATAAATAAACATAAATAAATACATTTCTGTTAATTAATGTTTCCCCTTCCCCTTGATGTCTCTTAATATTAAATGTGGGTTATAATAAATTAGGATCAATAACACCCAATTATAAAAGTAAAAGATGCGAAAAAAAAAAGTGAATAGCTTTGATTTTTTGAAGGGGGCGTGGGCGGCCATTTTTCCACACCCATACACGGGAACCATAGAATATCAAATGGCACACCGGGACTGACGATTGTGCAAAGTTTTGTGAGTTTTCGGGTATCCTAAGGCCCCCAAAAAGCTGATGCAAAAAGGCTGAAGTAGAACAAGAAGAATTAGAAGGAGAAGAATAAACGGTGCAATAACAATTGGGTCTTCGCCCACATGCTGTGGGCTCGGACCATAATTAATGGCTAATTCTGAAAAATTAATTGTGATCTTTGTATACGTTTACGAGTACCCCCACGAGTACCCAAGGAAATGAATCTACTGAATTGAATCTCGGACGAAGATTGCCCGACTTTTTTCGTACTATACAATATGAAATTTAAACCAATTCATTTGAATGGGGGGATTTTCAAAGACTTTAGAACGGGGGGCGTTGGGAAGGAGAAGGGGGTCCGAGATACCTACACTAAAGCTAAAACTAATCTGGGGGGGCATGGATGTATCTAAATGTAAAATGCATGGGTTTATATTTAATTCTATCATGAAATAAAGGCGGGATACTGGTTTCTCTTTTTCTCAATTGAATGTTTATCAAATTCAAGGTTGAGAGAGAATAGAGATGTAGGGTCATGCCCTCAGTATGAATTTCATTCATAGATAAAAAATAAAAAATCTGATTATATTCCATTTAGAATGTGAATTTTCTTGGAATCCACACTCGGAATCCCACTGTCATGCCAGGGTTGGATTTCTTTAAATATTTTGTGGAACAAAACCAAAGGTCTAATCCAGTAGGTTATCATATGCAAGTTTGAGAGATTTCAGTGGACCCTAAACTGAGATATTGACCTTTGACCCCTGGCCAGAGGTCAAATTTGAAGCCCTGTATCTCAGTATTTAAAAGGGCTACCAAAATAAGGCCAGCTGTCTTGGACAGCTCTGGACATGTACTTTTAGGTGGTAGTGCCAGGGGCCCATAGGGGGCTTAACATATAATACGGGGCTTTGCAAATTACATATGTAAATTCTGACAACACAGGTAAATTCTCCGACCAAATGAACCCCTAGTGGTACATGCATGTTATTTTTCCACCCATACCTTCTTGTCATTTTAAGGTTTATAACAATATAACTACCTTACCTTACCCATGAGGCAATTGCATCAAGATGCATGACACAACGGATGGGAATCGTAGCTTTTGTAGTTGGCTACAATTTGGGTTTCAAACTTTCATAAGTAATTGTGCTTTGCAATGCAGGTATATTTTTCGACTAACCCCTAGTAACACATGCATGTCGTTTTTCACCCATAAATTTGTTTCATATTCAGGTTTTTAATAATACAACTTCTTTACCCAAGAGACAATTGCATTAAGATGCATAGCAAAACGGAGCAGACTTGTACTTTTTGTAGTTTCTTAGATTAGGGTTCCGCTAGGGTTTGAAATATTTATAAATAATTGTGTAAACATTACGCAATGTATATAATAATTTGTTTTTGCTCCTGCAGAAGCCCGAGTCCGTATGATATCAACCCTGTTTTAAGAAAAGCTTGTTTTACTAACAATGTCATGGAGACTACACTTCCCACAATCCTAAGTGTCACAGCAACATGACAACGCAACAACATTCTGATTGGTGGAGCCCTCTGTTTCCATGGAAATGAAAAAAAAAAACAACATATGACGCACATACAGTACATCATTTATGATATTTTTTTTCTCCCAATGCAAGTGATGGGGGTACACTACTAGCTAAAGTTTGAGAACCTTTGGTATAGGCCATGTGCTATATTTTTATTCACAAAAGTTTTGTTTGAAAAAAGAAGGTGCCACAGATTAGTGAGCGATGGCAGCAATGCACGGGGTCCAGGTTTGTAGCGTCACAAATTACAGTTTTCTGAGTTCCCATGATACGCAGCATCACTTCCTATCAAGCCAAATTACAATTTTCCGAGTTCCTATGGAACGCAGCATTACTCCCTACCAACATGAGTTACAATTTTCAGAGTTCCAATGGAACGCAGCATCGGCTGCCTCCCATCTCAACCCTGCGCAGATAGTCTAGACCGCAGCACACCGCGCACCTCGCCCCACGCGAAAGCCCCCCCAAAGCCAAAACCTACACATATACAGTATAACTAATACGATGATGATGTCACGAAACCCCCCGCTTCACCCCCCCAGCTGGCACCACCATCGCAGCCCGCCCTGCGTTCGGCTACTTCCGGTAGATTGGAAACGGTTTTTCATTTACTCCTACTCCAAATACAGATCGATGTGGGTCAAACTTGGACCCCAAAATGTCTGAACTGCCCTGAATCAAACAACAATTAATTCATGTCCATGGGTTCAGTGGTTGCTGTGAGTCAGAGACTTTCATCCGGAAAAATGCCAAGGAGAAAAATAACAATACAAATCTGAACAAAAACAGTAGGGTTCCAGCCCTGTGGGTTGGACCCCTATTGATAATAATAATAAAGGACCTAATATATACATTGTGACAGACGAGAGGGCGTGGTTAAGCCTGTCCTCTGCAGGTGTGGGCACTGGCTTCTTCCCGTTGCGGCGTAACTGTACCAGGTCCGCCTAATCGGCCTCTTTAGCGTTGATTGGTCAGACCTGGCTGGAAGAGCTTTCTCATGTGTTGTTTTGTCTTGCAGTGGGGATCGCGTTGTGCAGGAGACGAGACTCTGTGGACCAGACCGCGACCCAAACGTACCCGGATGCTGATTAATTCCGTCTTGCTTTATGTTCACATTTTGGCCCGCGAGACTTTTTGTTTATCACTTCAATAAAAACCCTGCCGTGTCGGCACCTCACAGCCCGAAAGTCTCCGTCTCCCTCCCTGAACCCCTATCCGTGGGTAGAGTCTCCTACATACATATAAACAATTTATAAATAAATACGATATATATGTAAATTTTTAAATATATTTAGTTCTAGTCTATATAATCATTTTGAATTTTCGTCATCCAGAATGTATGTTTTTTTATTAAAAAAAAATATAATATTAACATTTCTTTACAAATGTGATTAAATCGGCATTACAGATCGTAATGGTGTCTCAGCATACCATCTACTAGTTGCAGAGTTTGTTGATGAGGATTAGTACGTTGAGTGGCACTCTCAAACTGTGTGCACTCTCAAATTTTCGTAAAGCTAAGGTAAAAATATATGGAATAGAAAGAAGGACGCTCCAAATCACCACCAATTTCCATGCATTCACTGAGTGGGGACTGTAAAACCACACTCATTTTCAGAACGGAGCCATGCCACCTACTCACCCTCCACCTTCTTCTTTCTTCATTTTTTCAAAATTGACAGCAGTGGGTGGAGTGAGGCTCAAACCAGGGTGCGAAATTACTTTTTTTTATTTAGACTTCACTGACAGTCAAATTGAATACTGTCTCTGCATTTGTGTGAACTTCATGACCATAATGGTTGCACTGCTCCGCATGTAGTCCGTGTGCGGGGATCCAACACGGGTCTATTTTCCGCTGTTTTCTTTGTAACTAAAAAAGATATGCTGTCCCTTTAAAAAGGGCCGTTGTTTTTTTTGTTGTTGTTTTTTTTTGTCCTGTTCTTCTGTGAAGTCGTTATAGAATCCCCTCACCCGGCTGAACGGCGGGGGTCTGTGAAGCTTGGGGGGAGTGTCCCACGCCGTACATTTTCTGCCGACATGTTGCACTCTGTCAGCCGATGTGCCGGTGAGTACCGGTGAATTTCAGGTCGGCCCCCGCCTCTGGACTCAAATACCGAGAGAGCAACTCCTACTCGTCCAGCCATATCCCATAATGCAAGGGGGGGGGAGGGGTGGGGGGGGGGGGTCGTTGGTTATGGGGCAATGCCGCCTTGTTTGTGGGCTGAAAAGTTGCCATTAATTATGTCATTGTGTAAAATCCTGTTGCCCTCCATGCAGAGAGGAAAGGAGACATCTGAGCTTTTGCCAGCCTCAATTACTACCCAAATGTTTCCATTCTTGTGAAAGAATTCATTTATGCTGCCGGTGACGTGAAGGCGGTTTGCCAGGGGAGATTTTGCCGCTCCGCCCCGCCCGCCTGGTACAATTCATTTTCGACAGAAGGCACAGTTGTCGGAGGTTGCTGCCGTGAAAATAGGCGCCGGTCGTCTCGCCGCTCTCCTGCCTCCGCTGCCGCTTGTGGACGCTGAGATGAAGTGTCCCGCCAACCCCCCTCCCCCGCCACGCGCACCCCAACGTGGCTGCGTAGAGGAGCGCGTCCTTGGCAACAAGGGCTGCAGAGCCAGATGTAGTAAAGTCTGCTCCCTTGACTTTCTGCAAAGAGGCATCCATGTTGGGGGGGGCGGCACTTTAACAAACCTAATATTATCACCAGTGAAAACGCTTGAGTAACGTGCGATCCTTACGGGGAAGTGGTTGATAGGTCTTTTATGTTTTCTTTCCGAGATGAACAGCCCTCTGAAAAACCATTGAGTACACGGCGGGTTCGCCCCTGATTATTTGATGTTTTTTGATGTATTCAAGTTCTCAGCAGCGCTGTACAAGGCAAGGACTTCACAGCGCTGCTGAACGGTCTCAATAACTTTTCAGTTTTCAGGGTTGTGTGATTCTCATTTCGGCGGCGTCCAATTGTTCGACAGAACTCTAGTTCTCTAGTGTAATACGCAAAGTGCAAGATTTCCGACCAGGTCTCCCTCAGGTTTATATATATTGTATCGGTGGATAATACATCGTCCGGGAGATCAGGATTTCCATGTTGCATCATCAAAAGCGTGATCCATATTTAACTTCAGGCCGTCCTGTGGAAACACTCAGAGCATTCTGAATCACCGCTGCAAAGGAATTCATCCTACAGCACCTCTCTGCCGTAGAATATATGCAAAGATCACAAGCAGCTGTGCTCCGTGTGTAATATCCTTAAGTTTACTCTGGTAAGTTCTGTCAAAAGTGCTTAGAAAAGGCACAGTTTTGAATTAAACATTCTCTCCATGATGCTCTCCTGATGCTAAATGTACACCCAACCAACCATAAATTCATGCCATATGACTATTATTTAAGAATCCTCCCACGGAAGATCAATCATCAGTGTTTATGCGGTGCTTCTAATATAAGACGTTAATTAACATGTTCCAGGAGGCATGGGCTGCTAAACATCTTATACAAAAGTTAAACTAAAGTTAAACTGATTCAAATTCCACTGTGTGTTCCCAGGGTCTAAAAATAGTGGAACACATGGACGTCAAATAAATTGAATTTAACCAGTTTACGCACGCTACAGGAGGGTGAAGGCTGAACCTGGATCACCTGGGCAGCGCACAGACGTAACAAAAAGATGCAAAACACACGGGTGCGAGTCACCGACGGGAGCGCCGGGACGAGCGGCGGACGCCAAAGAGAAATGACAATTTTTCAGAGAAGCGTCTTGAATCCACGGGACTCAAAAAGCACATCAAGCTTTAATTCCATCTTTTAATTCCGATTCCCCACAAATCAAAATGACCACATGGATTAGGCGGCCCTAACGGGACCGCCTAATCCCTCCCTCATAAGATCCCTGCGTTCTACACCACTCCGTCTGCTTCTCAGAGGCTCTATTAGGAGACGCTCGCCTTTCGTTTTTCCTCACTCTCTCACTCTCTCTCTCTCTCTCTCTCTCCCTCTCCTTTAGGAGCCATAGTGCTGGTGGTGTTATACACCTCCCCAAGATGCATCAAACGGCGCGGTTGGAGTGGGAGAGATCTCATCCATCATGATCAATGTCTCCATGTGACTATCATATCGCCGCGAAGCAGAAACACACCAGGGCTGGTTTGCAACACCCAGCCAGGCAGAAAATGGGGGCAAAGGCAGAAAAAAAAAAGGCCCGTACACGAACAAATATAAATTTGCACCAGGTCTCACACTAACACTAAAACAATGAATGTCAACAAAATAGACAGCCGAGTTAATGGGTTTCGTTGGGAAAAACAAAAGCTTCCCTTTTGGATAACGTCATCCAAGCTGCAGTGGGCAGCGTTGCAGCTTGGATGGCGCAACGGCCCTGGATGTGCACGGTGCATAAATCCAAAGCACTGTACTTTATTTAAATGAAAGGAACATTTGATTCGTGGGAAGGTTGTGCGACAGGCCTGACAAAATGGAAATGAAGAGGGGGGAGAAAAAATTATTGAACATCAGCCCTTTCCTCTAATGAGCGCTCGGCTGGAGCGGTTCTGTGGCAGCAAGTTGTAAGTTGATTATGTCCACTCAGTGTGAGCGTAATATCAATGTGCTGCTTCCGTTTGCTTAAAAAAAAGGGGGGGGGGGGGGGGTTGGGTTTAATCCTGTCTCAAAAGAACTGAAATGTGCATTATTTTTAAACTAAGCCCTGATTAGTAGCTATGGAGAAATCCAACAGCCTGTCGGGAAGTTTAAAATAATTCAAATGTCCATCATGTTTGATGCGAATAGTATGGAGGTGTTTCTGGGAGCAGTCATGGAGGGAGTACTACACAGTATGGGCTGGATGTCAGTGGTGGAAGGTACCAAAGCACAGGTACTGTGTTATTGTCCTGAAGCACAATTTTTCATCTGTGTCTCGACTTAAGTCCATTAGGTTTTGGAGACCTTGGGATGGTGCTTTAGCACTGCTCTGCAGAAAGCAGGTAAAGCATTACTTTAAGAAGTATAACAGGCTCTGTTATATCAGGGCACTGGATATGACACATATTTTTACTTTTAATTAGGGCTGTCAATTGATTATAATATTTACACGATCGCGTGATTGTCTATAGTTAATCGCGATTAATTGCAAAATCATCGCACAAGATTTCATCTGTTCAAAATGTACCTTAAAGGGATATTTTTCAAGTGTTTAATACTCTTATCAACATGGGAGCGGACAAATATGCTGGCTTTATGCAAATGCATGTTTGTTGGAAATAAATTATCAACCCAAAACAATGAAAAATATTGTCCAGAAACCTTCAAAGCCGCTGCTTTTAGCATTGGAGAATATGCTCAAATCATAACATGGCAAAGTTAGAAACAACAAATATCTAAGCACAATTAAAATAATAACAATAATAATAATAATAATAATAATAATAATAATAATAATATACCTGTTTTCAGTGCTTACATAGATGTATCATGTTCTGTCCTGTTTATTATGACCTGACCCCTCATAAAACATAAACAAGGCACCACGCCGCCCAGCGTCTCAATTCACCGCTGATTGGCCGCCACAGTTCGTGTGTCAGTCAATCAACGTGTCGTTGCCAAGGCTGTCGCTGGGCTTCCGGGCGCCGTGAGCCACCGGCGCCATAGGTGCGGCCCATGGCGCCGGTGGCTCTGCTCTGACGCCATCTGTCTCTCTGCCCGCAGTGCGTGCCTAGGCAGCGCGTACCTGTCTCCCCTCCCCCCTTTTTCCACAGGATTCTCCCCCGTTTTACCCCTCTCTCCCGCTGTGCCGCTCCCGTGGATCTCTCGTATTTTTAACCTTTATGGAAAAATGAAAGGCTGAGCGATCAGAGGAGCGCCCCGCCTTCTCAGCCCCCGTCTCCCCCCTCCACCCCACCCACGACACCCACCCACCCCCACCCGTTTATGCGTCAAATAAATTATTTGTGTCAAAACGAATTTGCTTTAACGCGTTATTATCCCATTAACTTTGACAGCCCTACTTTTAACACTTTGAGTGCATTTGAGGGCAAGTACATCAATACTTATACATGGTATTTCCCCAGACTGAAGGAAGTATCTCAGTTAGCAGATATTTTGATATAAATGTCCTCAACGATTAGCACTACCCGGTAGTGCTAATCGTTGATTCTTACATTGTCTCGTGGTGCCACAGTTTAAACATGAAACATTTGCTGATTACGGAGTTCTGTGAATCACAAACAAATGGATCGGGTATTTCTTGATCCTCCACGTTTTCCAACATGAACGCGGTTAAATGGTTTTTTTGATTGATTGTTGATTGCATATTATTATTATTATTATTATTTTATTTTTTTTGCTGTCTAACATCCTCTATTGGCCTGTCAAAAAAAAAAAAGAAAAGAAAAAGGAAAAGGAATGATTTAGTCACAAAACAAAAGTGACTTATATGGGGGGGAAAAAAAAAACCTGAATGGACTTTTGCATCCATATGATTGAAGAATGCATCAAAAAGACAAGAAACATCTCAAATAATGCACAATGGGGGAAGTAATCTCCTGTGAAGCTGCTTCTTAAGACAAAGCAACAAGCAAACAAGTTAGTAAATAAAATGACATTAATCACCCGCATTGACTTTGTTCAGCTGTCGGGGAGGGAAACTTAAGCTCTGACAAATGGTTAATAATGATTATGAATCCTGCATACAGTACTATCATGAACACACACACACACACACACTCACTCACTCACACAGCTGTCACATGATTAATCATTTGAGCAGAGGATGTAATTCCAACCTTGTGAAACCCCACTGTTATGACAGGACTTAAATTTTACGGTTTAATTTAAATTTATTGGAGAGCACAGTTCTCGGGTGTTTTTTTCTTTTTTTTTTTTTTTTTAGGATGGGAGGTCATTTTATCGTCCACCCAAACCAAAAAGAACTAAAGACAAAAGTAGACCAGGGCTGTTCAACACACATATAGAGATAAATCAGCAAAGCTATTACATTTTTTAGACTAATGTCAGAAAAAGACAAAAACATGTATCCTAAAAAACAAAAGCTGTTAAAAAGAAAAATCCGAACACTGACCTAGGTTTGCTATATATATCACAAAAGTAGTGTAATTATTAGGTTTATTATTACATTTATCATTCAGTATAATACACATTTTACTGATCATTGTGTATCTTTAGGTTTATTTAAATTCAAATATAAAATGTATTTATTTATTTATTATGAATTAGTAAATGTACTGGGTTTATGTCTATCTACTGTATCCATCCATCCATCTATTAAATTGAGAATCCAAATGTAGTAGAACAGCAATGTACTACACCAGGTTAAGGAGGACTTGGAAAGAATTCAGAGATATCTTTTTCCACATTTTGGGATTTTGGAACAGGAGCAGTGCGGCGAACAAGCGTAGCGGTGTGGTTGGGATGGTTGTGGATGAGCGTGTTGCTGCCAGTATTCAAACAGGCCGCTGCAATCAGCCCTGACAGATTTGGAGCATGCCATGTGCCCTGTTTGTCGCAGTCTGTACCTGCCAGTCAAACCACCGGCACAGAGGAGACGAGAACGGAACGCATGATTGCAAAAAAAAAAGAAAAAAAAAAGAAAGAAAGAACATTTTGTCATTTGCCTTTAAATATCTTCAACTAACCTGGAAAAGAAAGGGAGTAATTTTAGGGTCCCCCCAGGGGATTAAACGAACGAACCGCTGAACGGGCGTGACTTGATTCCATTGAAAGCCACGGTGACGCAGCCCACATATACAGTAGATCTGAGCGTCGCTGCAAAATTCATTCCATGTTTTTTGTTTGTTTTTGATAATTGCTCATAATTTGCTGTCCAAACTTTGTGGAGATTGGTTTGGGATTGAAAATATCCTTAATTATAGTGATTGGAATGATCACAAAATCAAACTATATCCATTATTCATATAGATCGAAAATGATCGTAATGAAAACTTCAGGAGGAAAAAATTGGCAATATCTAATCTAACTAGAAAGGAAGGAATCTCTGTGTGGCTGTGTGTCTGTCTGTCTGCCTGCCTGTCTGTCTCTATCGATGTATGTCCTTAGATTATCCCGACAACCGCTCATCCGATGTACTTCACAGTTGCCGGCTGTAATTTGAACATGTGACACATGTAATATAAATAAACTCTTAATAAACAGCGACCGGCGGCGGGGCGGGGCTTCAGGGCTGCGGTCAGTCACAAAGATTCCGGCAAGTTCATCAGGACTGAATCATTGACATTTTGTTAAACTGTGCCATTAAAATGTCATAGAAAGTTTTACATTTTGAACGGACATGCACTAGGACAACAAAGTAGAAGAAAAAGGCAATATAAAGAACATTTTAAAATATGGCAATATACAAAACAACAATTAATGATATACAACATGCGTTGTACAAGCCTGTGGAAGCATTATATTCAGAAATTGATCTTGATGTAAATTTGACTCTTTTGGAACACAATATAGGAGTTATACATTATTATATACATAGTACATGATTAAACACTGAGACGGGGTCATCAGGCCATAGTATTGATTCCCAAATTGTTGTTAGTTCCTTCCCAAATAGTCTTCAGATCAATCCCATTACTCCACACAAGTTTCTCTACAATCCTCTGACAGTTTAAATAGTTCTGGTCCAAACAGGTCCAAACCGCTGACACAGCGAGTCGGCGGGGGGCGGGGCTTCAGGGCTGCGGAGCCTTCATGCTCAACATGTAAGTCTGAAGGTGCTGCGACAGGGCCACATGGCGACGTGCTGTTGTTCCAGATAGGTTATGCCAGCGTCTGATTTTCAGTCTGACTGTGTCTGCTCCAAGGAGACAATTTGGAACGGAAAAGGACCACATTTCAACCTGGAAATATTGTGCTGCAATCCAACTGATTGAACCGGGCTGAATTGCTCCGGTTCTTCCATGGTGGATCATTAATCAGACGTTGTGTTTGGAAACGCTGAAGAACACTTAACGCCGTTTGCACTTTCTATTGTCCACCATTATCGACTTGCACTTCTATAATAAAGCACACGGCTTTGCATCGCTCCCTCTCTTTCTTTTTTTCTCTCTCTCTCTCTCTCTCTCGCACAAACAAACGAACAAACAAACAAACAAACAACCACCAGTAAACACTTTCAGTGTGTCAGTGCTCTGTTTGCCGTTGTGCTCACTGACCACTGTCAGTTTGCAGACATTTCAGGGCTCCCACACACACAGACAGACACACACACAGACAGACAGACACACACACACACACACACACACACACACACACACACACACACACACACACACACGTACACACACACACACACACACACACACACACACACCGGGGTGCAGAGGCCTCTGCCTGGTATTTCTCTCCACATAATCACCTGCAACAGGATTAGTTCAGGGGCTCAGGGTCTGTCACCGGCTCCTAAATATGTTTGCCAAAAGCCCCAGCTGGCACCTCCCTATTATTTGGACCAGGAGCAGCGTAGAAAGAACCATCCAAAACACACACGCACACACACACGCACCCGCACCCACACACACACACACACACACACACACACACACACTGAGAGTACGCCATGCCTCCATCCATTTCTCCATCCTCCCATCCATCCATCCATGCAGCTTCACATCGCTGGCTTCTCTATGTGCTTCCTTCTAAACCATGGAGCGCTCCACAAGCCGCTCTGTGTTCTCCGAATGATACCTTCTATGTGCGAGCGTGTTGTCACGTGCGTGTGATTCTGTGTTACATCATCAAACCAAATCAACCAAACCAAATCATCCCAAAAAGTTGCATTTTTCATATAACACATAAAGTCACAATCACCTTGTGCGTAACTATGTTTTATATTTATATAGACATTTGGATGATATTATGAGATATACCATATAACATTTTATATTTATAGGTATTCATATTCATAGCGCTTATAGTTAATCACAATTCTGATACTGCCTCTGTCTTTAAATCAATTGTAAACAACCAATTAACTCACTTCCTGTTTATATGTCTTGCGTCCCTCTCTTGCCCCTAATTCCCGTGTCCTCACTGAACATTAACATCCAGTGGTATTGCAAATTGCAGACTTCAGTCTTTCTATTCATGTTCCGTTTTGTGAAGTACGTCGAGGGCTTCTAATAAGCAGGCGATGGTTTTGAAAAGAAAAAGGAAAATGCACAAAGCCAAATCCTGATAATTACATATTCTCACCTTTTTCTTCGCGAAAGGCTTGGAAAACAGTTTGCAGTCTTCCATTTGTTGTATTTTTAGTTGAGTAAAACACCTGAAACGTGTCTTTTATTACAGTTCTTAAATTTATATTATAGATTAATTTCTTTACTCCTATAAATCCAAGTCCAGACAGCTGTCATCTTCGTCCCAGGCCCTTTAATAATCCTAAATGATAGCAGAACATTGATATTCCGCTCAATTTCATCGTATCTCATTAAACTTTGTTTTGACTATCACTTTATATTTCTATCTTAATATAATCCTGGCCAAAAATGTTTATTACTTTACGAATGAAAAATGATCAGTGTATTTCACGTTTGAACTTATAACTATCATACAGACTCACACTTGTAAAAAAAAAAAGGTTTATTAATGTTAAAAAAAATTTAAGTTGAAAATAAAAAAATATGAAAATAATTCAAATAATAATCATAATAACAAGAACAATAGGCCTGAATCCCTAATAATAATGATAATAATTTAAAGAAATACTGTTCCATTTAAAAATCCAAGTTATTAGATAATGATTTATAAAATGGATCACATGAAAACAATTCGATAAACACGGCCATATGAGGGTCAAGCAGAAAAGATGGCGATTCAAAAGAGAGAGAGAGAGAGAGAGAGAGAGAGAGAGCCAGGTCCGAGGTGCGAGGCGTCCCGCTGGTCCTTATCCTCCTCCCAGCATGCAGAGCGGCGCTGATCAGAGGAGGTGGACCCAGGTGGAGACCTGGAACAGTGTCATCATCGATGCTCAGGCCGAGAGGGAAGCAGCCTGGCCCGGACAACAGGAGCTGGATTTAGCCCGGGTGGGGGGAGGATGCCGGCCAAAAGCCTCTCCCTTTTTTCTTCCTTCGCTTCCTTCCATCTCACTCTCTCTTCTCTCTCGTAATGATATTCCCCGGGCGAGGGAGAGCGGGCTAATATTGAACAGGCGGAGGAGGACAAAATGAGAAAGAGAGTTTGCTTAGCCACCTGTGGATCAGCTGGAGAGGAAGGTGACCCTGCAGGAGGACAGGGTTCTGGAGGGGCGGTGAAAAAGAAGCCAAGAAGTTGAAACAAGGTGACCATTTTATATAGATTTATAGCCTAGTGCATTGGATAGTGTTAGTGAGGGCTAATGCACAGCCAGACGGCAATTCTCGAGAAATAACCCCCGACAGGGTTATCGCTCAGAAGGGTTTATTTTTGCGATAATGACCGGGTGGCTGGCTGCACATTAGACTGCGCCATGATTGCTTTAAGTGGGAAAAAAATAAGTGCCAGTGCTCCCCTTAGACACAGGTTGGCGGGTGGGCGTGTATGAAAGTAAAAGGTCCTTTCCCGTGTGTCTAGAACAGCTAATGCTGTGTTCCATTGAAGTCGGAACTCTTTAAAATCCAACCTCGCACAAGTGAAAGTATAAAGGAACGGCCATTTACCTTGAAATTTCAGAGCCGATTGCTCTCGCCCAAGTTGACCAAAATAACAGACCTGACGTCACGGCGACAGGGTGGCGACAGGGTGGCGACAGGGTGGCGAGAGGGTGGCGACAGGGTGGCGACAGGGTGGCGACAGGGTGGCGACAGGGTGGCGACAGGGTGGCGATACGTCCGCTGTCGTTTTGAACTCCTCTGTGGTTTTCATGTTACGTTAGCACGGGGGGCCGCCGACTCCAATGACGTATTTTCCAGTTCCCGTGGAACGCAGCATCACTTCCTGCTGCATCTCAACCCCGATGCAAACACGGGCGCCCACCATCTAAAGAAATCTCCCACCCACGTCCATATATGGTCAATGACGTCATGGCAACCCCGAGCTGGAGCCCGCAGCTTGTCTGTTATGTTAATAAAATAAAATAGTGCGCTCGGGCTCAATGAAATATGATATATTTTACAATATGTCCACTTGAAAGGGCAGAACAGAGACCGACAGCTTGTGAGAAGTGTGCGTGGTGGTGGTAGCGGCCCACTTCAAGCACTGTGCTTAACACACGGCTACTCACCAGATAAAGGTATCTATTGAGACGGAACATTTATTTAAAATGAGTTGACAACCTGTATACCTAGTTCAAGAGCTTCCACTAAGAAAAACAGTTCCACAACATGCCTCGTTCACACCGCGCCGTGTGATTATAACAGTTTATGTGTGATCTCCTGGAGTCCTCATCCCAGAATAAATTGCAAAAAGAAAAGATGGCGTTGCGATTGTGATCAGATGAAGATGCCGTGAGAATAAATCTAAGTGAGGAGAGAATGTCTTTGGGAAAAGAAAAATCATTTTGTTTTAAATGATTACGATATCCCTGATTTTATGGCTTCATTTACAGTCCGTCTCCATGAATAAAGACATTTTAAATGACTAACTTCAACTCGCTGAAGCTGTTTTCAGCCGCACTGCAAACAGCAGCGCGGCTGAAAATGGAACGATCGTTAAACCAGAGGAATACTTTATGCAGGATAATCCATAATTGCGCCGAGGAAAAATCAATAGTCACTTCCCTCAGACTGTTCTATTACTTCAATAGCATATGTCAAGCCGTTGAACTCGCTGATAATTCCTTCCCACTAACCTGCTCCACCTAATTATCTGCCCCGCGCCCGCATCACTCCACCCCCTTTGCTCCATGTTAGCGCTGATCGTTATTAATCTAATCAATTACAGAATCATTTGACGAGCCAAAGGCTAAGCAAATCGTGCACCCACCCAACGCGCTGCGACGTGCTCCACATGCTTAATGAGGTTTGCGGCGGATCGGATGGGATCCCACCTGCCCCGGCCCCGCCCCCGCTCCCGCGGCCACGCCCAAGACCCCCGCCCCCGGCGCCATTTGCGCGGGCATCCAAAGGGGGGACTAATTTGGAGTTTCGGACATTTTTGAGACGTCGCATCCGGTAGGAACGGAGCGAACACCCCGCTGTCCTTTGCTAATTACACATTTCTGCAAGGACAGAGGCGGGGGCAGGGGCGGGGGGGCCCCCCCGGGAGCCCCCCTCCGCCGCGTGGCGCTCGCCGTCCTCGCTCGCAGAGGGCTGGGGTTTGATTGCGTTCTGCCAGATATTCGGCGGTTCATTAACCTATAGCTGGAGCTCCCCCGACGCGGCCTCTAATAGCGGGGACGCGGCGTTCCCCACCCGCCTCCCCCCTCCTGCGGAGTAAAGATAATTAGGGCCCGGTTCACGACAGAAGATGCACATTCTGCTTTTACATCTGTAGTTCAATTATAATTTGCTCCCGGTGGGTTTAACGTTCTTGGGAGGTGGGTTGGGAGTCATCTACACAGTCATCTACAGTCATCTACACAGTCGTCCACACATCGATTCACCGCCGTTACTTCCCCTTCTTTTTACCTTTTTTTTTTTACACCCGGTGACATTTTCACAGGGGGAGGCTTTGTTGTTGATCCTTCCGTTTATTCCTTGTCAATAAGCACGGTTTAAAAAAAGCTGAATCTCTAACCCAAACCGTTTAGCTCCCTCACGCAGGCACACACGCACAGGGATGGTGGTGCGGGTGGTGCATAATGGATTATGGTGAATTTTAAACAGGTTCTCCTGGACACGCCGGCCGTTACAACACGGTTGTTGGGGTGGGAAGGGGACGGCAGGTGAACCCCCACAGTGTGACATGCGTGGTTTTGATAAATGAAGCATGCTAATGCTAATGCTAATGCTAATGTTAATGCTCGCTCCCCCACAGCCTGAAAAAGGGAGAACCTTCTCCTCCAGACAATTCATTCAAAATATATAAGCACCAAGAAAACACCGTAACAAGTGAAATAATAATTACTGTCATAGAATTATAAAAATAAATTTATAATATAAACAAAACTTAATAAAAATATAGTGATGGTACCATATTTTTACAGTTTAATAATATCCGTATTTTAACTTTTATTCATATAACATTTATTTTTATAATAATAATAATGAAAATAATAAAATATGAGAATAATAGTAATTCTTTATTTTTATAATAATAATGATAATGACAATAATATATATATATATTATTTTTTTATTTTATTTTTACATTCTCACCGCAGTTTGAACTCAAAACAAAGGGCAGCGAACAGCAAACCCCGTCGGAACGGATCAGAAGCAGCAGCGGCAGCTCAGAGTGGTCAGGTCTCAAAAAATAAAGTTGGTATTCGCCGCGACTGCCGCCAACATGCTCCCATAAATACCCAGATGTTGGACGGGTGGAGGGTGTCAGGGTGAGAAGCTGCGGCGGCGGCAGGTGCCAAGGTACACAGCGTTTGGAAATAGACACAGGTACACACACCCGGCGCAGTTGCGAGGCTCTGGCACGCCGCTGAAGTGGACCTGGCAGCCGAGCGGCACAACAGATGTTAATCCAGGACAGATAATTACATCAGTGAGCGAGCAGACATTTTTCCACTTAATTTCTGTCTTTTAAAAAGAGCGACTACTCCCCCAAGGAGGCGGCCGCCAGCGGAGCTGCCTCTGGACAGCCCCACCCCCCCAGTGCGTCAATTGCTGCAATTTAGGAGGTGGTGTGTGTGTGTGTGTGTGTGTGTGTGTGTGGGTGTGTGTGCGCGCACATAATGGTATGCATTACCTTCTACCATATACGTAGTATGATAAAAGGACGACACCCACAAATACACACCGGCATTTATGTCCTATTAACGCTGGTGGCATCAATGTCCTATTAATGCCGGTGGCATCGTCAGGCCTCGTTTAGTGTCCTCATAATCCAACATGTTGAGATTATGCTTGACATTCTTTTAAATATTTTATGTGTGTCTTCCTGGTTTACTCTCATTATTCAAAACATTTATGTATAGCGGTGTTTAAAGTCTACTTAATACCAACTGATCTTGTTTTTGAAGGTTTTTTTTATAGTAAATGACCCCACAAATCAACTATACCTGTATCTGCCTGTGTGTGTGTGTGTGTGTGTGTGTGTGTGTGTGTGTGTGTGTGTGTGTGTGTGTGTGTGTGTGTGTGTGTGTGTGTGTGTGTGTGTGTGTGTGTGTGTGTGTGTGTGTGTGTGTGTGTGTGTGAGATTTGGATGGTCAACACCAACACCCGTAGTATCCTCTTTGGATTATGTTTTAACATTCTTGAGCACAAATCACCTATACCTGAATCTCTCTATATATACTGTGTGTGTGTGTGTGTGTGTGTGTGTGTGTGTGTGTCTATGTGTGTGTGATGTTGAAAGGTTTGGGAGGTTCCATAGGTACACACCTATGGAAGAAAAAACACACGAGCAGCAGAAACAGTGAAGAATTGTAAATGTTAATGAACTAACACAATCTATCGTTGCGTGCCAAGTGTATCCTTCAACTAGAGGCCAATTATATTTATAGGGATACATTTTCCGGATGCGAGAAAAGGTAAAAAACAAAAAAACAAAAAAACAAATAAAAGAAAACAACCTTAACATTTGTCTTTCTCAGAGAGTATTTACGCTCGCCCGTCTCTTGAGCTTGTCCTCTTTTTGACCCCTTTTGAAATTGACAACTCTAATGCGATTTGATCCTTCATGCTGCTCTCTCTGGCTAATGAGCATCTGAATGTTACCAATTTACTCCCACTGGTGAGTCGGCTGATGGGGCTCCTCCCTCACTAACCGTCTGGACTCGAATCGGGTAATAGAAAATAACTTTAGTGCGCTACCGAAGTCGGCGTCAAATGATTCTTCATTATTGTCTATCTGGGAGCTGGTAAGTAGGTTAGAACAGAGTGGGACGATCTATCAGCGGCTCTTAGTCGTAATTTGGCGACCCAGATCTACTCCGCGCCAGCACGGGAGGGGCCGCGCGCCGGGACGACGGCTCCGCCGGGCGCAGGTCGCGATAAATCTCACCTCAAATTAAGTTAACATGTTGGGCTACATTGCGTAATGAGCTGGGCTGGTAAACAGTGCTCCCCCTGATTGATCGCCGGTGGCTTCACGGGGGCCCCCGACGAGGACGGACGGAGGCGCTTTTTCACCGTTACCCCCCCCCCTGTGCAAACAAGTGCGCTGCTTTGTTTCCTCAACACTCAATAAAACGGAGGGAGGAGCAAAGGAAGGGTGACTTGAGGGGGAGTATGACTGTGTGTGTAGGTGGGCGGGTGGGGGGTGGGGGGAACTGCATTAGGGAAATTTACAGTCCATAAGACATTAGACAATTCATGATGCGGAACCGCACGATAAATAAAAAGCACAGGCGCGGGTAAATAGGCTGCAGTGTCACGCTTGAAAAAGACCTTCCGTGCCCTTCACAAAGCAAGCGGGAACGAATAACCCCCCCGCCCAACAACCCCCCCGCCTCCAGCTCCACCTCCACCCAAAACCCCGTCCGAAACACAAGCGCCCCGGGGCTTAACGCGCAAGCCGATCCCTCTCCCCGGCTCTGAGAAAACAATGAATTCACCTGTTCAGTTCTGCACACCGCACATACCTGCAATTACACAGGTACACGATACCACCAGACCCCTCCCCTCCCCTCCAACGCGGTCTCACCGCTTGGGCGAGGACGTGCGTCGAGGTGTTGGTTTTTTAAGGGAGGCTATCTAATAATAGTATGAAACTTGATTTGAGGATTTGTTTATCGGCTTACCTTTACATCCACAAATGTTTTCTTATCCGACAGGAGAAGCCCTCTGCTCTTAACCTCCAAAGTTGGAATTAAACCTTGAACTGTGCCAGCGACGGCGTATAATTAAGTGTGGGGGGGCCACTATAGTGTGGGAAATGAAGTGTACAGTATTGAGCAGTGTTGATAGCCAAAGTGCCCCCCCCAACATCGATTCGGGGGAAGAACTTAGTTTAATGTCCTTGGAAAGTGCAGCAGGTAATCTATTGAGTTATTAATCTCTGAAGGGCCGGGGAAAGGCTGGGGTAAAAACGCGATCCCCGTGGGGAATTTCTCTCTCAACAGAAGGATCAAGAACGAGCACAATTGGCCCTAAAAAAAATAAAAAAATAAAACGGAAAAAAAAAAAACTCCTGTAGAGGTTTTTCCTTTCAATTTTAATTGACAAGGCATTGCTCTCCTCGCCATCGCGGAGAAAATTTAGCGAGGAATCGCCAAGTGGAAGTGACTCCTGCAGGAATTCATTAAGCCCGCTCACCAAAACCCAGACGTGGACCCAGGCACATGTCACGAACGGGAACGACGAATTAACGCCTCCAGCCGTGAGGAGCGAGGAAAAAAAGTCAGTGAAGTCCCCTCGCTGCTGGAGGACCACGGGCAATAACTCAAGGTGCGATCGTCGACAGGCGCTTCAAATTGCGGCGTGTTTGACACGTCCGTCTGGGAGCAATAGCTCGGATACGGCGATGGCACTTGGCCGGGACATTTCCTGGCCTCTGATATGTGACAAATGTATTTTATTTTTATTTTTTTTTAAAGGTGCAGGTGGCAGATGAGGGCCCCGGCAATTGGAGGGCGAGCACATCTCCCTGGGTCGGCTGGCAGCGGCTTGTCGGGAAACGCGGGCGATATTCTCCATGTGCATTTAATGGCTCGCCGGGGAGCGGGACTGATGCTCGGCTCAGACCCGGCAGCCGGCGCTACGACGGGTTAACGCCGCGTACGTTTGCCACGCTCAGGCGGCGAAGGCCAGAGGACCAAGGAAAGTAGCACGGAGAAATAATACAGGGACAAATGGAGATGGAAAACTGGAAGACAATATACGGAGGGGTGGAGGGTGGGGGGAAGAGGGGTGGAGTGGATGGAGCGGGGGACGTGGTGTGGTGCGGGGGGAGGGGAGGGGGTTTCAGAACAGATTGCTGCGCTCCGTCCCCGGGGTCAGGGCTTGTGTTCCTCCATCTCCCAGGAGAAGCTCAACCACATCCACAATATGTCGTAATTATGGCAGCTACTGCTCTCGCTATTCTCAGATGTCGTGTAAGGCAGAATTAAGATTGTTTAATATGTGATGGATTACAACCCACCCCCCGCTCCCCCAGCCTACTTTCTGGACAGCAGATGTAGTGCGGCCACGCTCGACAAGACCCACGTATACTATTGATCAGAAGGATGGGGCGTCGAAGGACAAAGCACATGACCCACCGCAGCAAAAGCCGCCATCCCGTGCATTTCTAAAATGGCCAGGAGCCACCAAATAAGTTGAAAAAACCTTTCTTGAAGGAAAATGAGATTTTTCCAGATTTGTGTTCCTTTGTGTTTATTTTTTTTATCTCTCAACGTATTTTCAAAACCGATTTTGATTTATAAATAGTACAAAGATGTAAAACCGTGTAGTTAAATATTCCCGTTAGATTACGTTAGGAAACACAGTTCACTTACTGAGACGCTGAACAGCGTGAACAACGGCGATCGATGGTTTCATTTCATTTGGTTTGAAGTGAGAGCCCGGGTGAAGATCATTCCTCCATATTCCATGTGATGTGAAGTCACAATGCGAAACCGTTTTGAAGAATTCAATCTTTAAATCGTAGTACATTTACACAGAAACTGAGACATCACTGTGGGGGGAGCTTGTACCATCGTCTACCATCGAAGAAGAAATGCTGACATCATTGACGTCACTTCCGTAGACAAGAAGAGGATCCCTCGGTTTCACTTGCCTGTGAAAACCTTAATTTCCCTGTGTTGTTATGCATTACGAGAAGCGGGTGGAGGATATTATTAATAGACTCTACATCTTGTCGTGTTGTCCGTACCTTTAAACTCCTAAATAATTCCACCTTTATAAAACATGTATATTCTTACTGTTAAATAAAAGCTTTTTTAAAAACAAAAATAGTAGCGTGTTGATGACGCTGTTCAACATTCCCTCAAAACACAAGAACAAAGCAGTGATTGCCCAATTCAGCATTGTGTCAAGTCCCCATTCAGCATGGTGTACAGTAGCCATGTGGCTCTGTTGGTCCTCCAAACAGTTCCATGGTTCCTGGCGGAATGAACCAAGTGTGGGGGAAAACTTTGAAGAAAAAATATTTGCTTGATTTGCACAAGTGACCCCTTGTTTGGAAGCTCTGATTCTCCACTTTCAAATGATGCAGAAAAACCAAAAGCCACCAAATGTACCCGAACGTATGCGGTGCCTCACATATTTGAAAAAGTGTTGCATTATGTGTTGAAAGTAAACTTTATTTTTCCAGGAACACTCAATTGTGGTGGAGTGGAAGTCACGGGTGTCAACCTGGGATCCTGAAAGCAGCCGCGTTACTGCTGCACGAATGACACTCAACATCGAGGAACAAGAATGGGAAAGATTTGACATTTGCTATCTCATCGTTTCGGTGAATGAATGTATTTTTTGCGCTCTGCACACAACATAACCCCCCCCAACCACCATCACCGTGCATTCAAGAGCACGCTCATTCATTGGCGGCGTGGTAAACACAAAAAGAAGGAATATAAACTAAGAAGGGGTCTTTTGTCAAAATACATTTGTAAAATGGTCAACACACCGCTAACATAATACACATAAATGTCAAGTCGGTATTTGTTGTTGCCCGCTACGGTTTCTTCCTTAATTGCGGCGTTTCTAATAAGGACACAATGTAAATTAGCCCTGCGGCTCTTACTGTAGTGTCAGGGAGACTGTCATTTTGAACAGTTAAATGCAAATTATGCCTTATCACTAAGCACACTCTCCAGCCGGGACAGCGATGCCTTTGTGCTGCCGTGCCGTGGCAGAAGGTACGTGGCCTTTGAAAAATAAGAAAGGAAGAAATAACAAAACACAAGACCCTCGACAGGGAACAGTGTTTGACACTGAAAAGGACTTGTCACTTGCATCAACAGATGACAATGTCCTCCCTGTAGGTAATTATGGCCTTCATTACACATGCACAGATTTCCTGCTCTTTCAGACGTGCACGTACGTGCACACTCACACACGTATACATGGGCAGAAAGTGTATACAGCCAGATGCATGCAGTAAATTTGAAAACACTGGCCATTTTGTAATCTCATTAAGGAGATTTACACATCAAAACAAAATGCTGCAAATCCTCCGGCTTGGGGGGGTTTTAAGATCATAGCGGCACCACAGCGTTGCAGCGAAACTGTTAAAAAAGAGAAATGTCCAAGGAAAAGCGGATCTTCTGTTTTTCCCGACGCCATTACACCGCGTTCCAAATTATTATGCAAATGATATTTTTCTCAGATTTTCTTAAATAGTCAATGCAAATGACAGTCAGTATAATTTTCAAGTGATCCACCGTTAGGGTATGATTAAAATATTATTGAACAAACCTCCCAATGATAACAGTATTTATTTTTTATTTTTTTTAAACCTCAAAATGCACTGTTCCAAATTATTATGCACAACAGAGTTTCAAAACATTTTTTAGGTTGTAAAGAACTGAAAATGGTCATTTGTTGAATTTGCAGCTTGAGGAGGTCATATTTACTGAAATCAAAAGCTATTTCAATCAAAAATATCTTAACAGGCCAAGTTACATGTTAACAAAGGAGCTTTCTTTGATATCACCTTCACAATTCTTGCATCCATTGAACTTGTGAGTTTTTGGAGAGTTTCTGGTTGAATTTCTTTACAGGATGTCAGAACAGCCTCCCAGAGCTGCTGTTTTGATGCAAACTGCCTCTCACCCTCATAGATCTTTTGCTTGAGGATGCTCCAAAGGTTCTCATTAGGGTTGAGGTCAGGGGAGGATGGGGCCACACCATGAGTTTCTCTCCTTTTATGCCCATAGCAGCCAATGACACAGAGATATTCTTTGCAGCATGAGATGGTGCATTGTCATGCATGAAGATGATTTTGCTACGGGAGGCACGGTTCTTCTTCTTGTACAATGGAAGAAAGTGCTCAGTCACAAACTCTATATACTTTGCCAAGGACATTTTCACACCTTCAGGGACCCTAAAGGGGCCTCCCAGCTCTCTCCCCATGATTCCGGCCCAAAACATGACTCCGCCACCTCCTTGCTGACGGCGCAGCCTTATTGGGACATGGTGGCCATCCACCAACCATCCACTACTCCATCCATCTGGACAATCCAGGGTTGCACGGCACTCATCAGTAAACAAGACTGTTCAGTCTTCATGTATTTCTGGGCCCACTGCAACCGTTTCTGCTTGTGAGCATCGGTTAGGGGTGGTCGAGTAGTAGGTTTATGCACAGCTGCAAGCCTCTGGAGGATCCTACACCTTGAGGTTCACGGGACTCCAAAGGCACCAGCAGCTTCAAATACCTGTTTGCTGCTTTGAAATGGCATTTTAGCAGCTGCTCTCTTAATCCCATGAATTTGTTCTGGCAGAAACCTTCCTCATTATGTCTTTATCTGCACCAACCCGTCCGTGCTCTGAATCAGCCTCAAATCTCTTCACAGTACGATGATCAAGCTTAAGTTTTTGTTAAATATCTAATGTTTTCATACCTTGACCAAGGCATTGCACTATTTGACGCTTTTCGGCAGCAGAGAGATCCTTTTTCTTTCCCATATTGCATGGAAACCTGTGGCCTGCTTAATAATGTGGAACATCCTTCTTAAGTAGTTTTCCTTTAATGGGGCTCACCTGGCAAACTTATTATCACAGGTGTCTGGGATTATATCAGTGATCCAAAGAGCCCTGAGACACAATACCATCCATGAGTCTAATTGAAAAACCAAAAATTGAATGTTTAGGACACTTAAATCCAATTTGCATAATAATTTGGAACGCGGTGTAGCTTGCCGGGCACAACACGGCATTAAACATGCATTCTAATGTGTTTAGTTTAACTCAAGCTTTAGAAAAGGAGCATACTGGCAATTTAGGTGTGAAAAAAATAAAAAATAAATACAAATTGTTTGAGTCATAATTAAGAGTGGATATCTAGGAGTGTGATTACACATGTGTGAGGAAATTGCAATCCATTTGCTCTAACAGGATCAATGAGCTCCGAGCAGCTGCTTTGTGCTGCGGGTTGGAACAGCCACTCGCAGGGAGGAATGGAGGATGCGAGGACTGCAGCGCAGAGTGCCTGTTGAACAACATTTATTCAGGTTGCTGGGTGTGCTTGTGCGGCCTGCATCCCTCCAGTAGTATTTACACGCCAAATATTTTTGTTTCTTTTAATTTCCCTTCAAATATACGCTCGGCCGACGACCACCACAAAGGTGCATTGTATGGCATGTCGCTTGCGTATTATCTGTCTCATGGCGTGTGACAAAGGACCTCAACATGTGTCACAAACTGCTTTCATCAAAATAATGGGACCGGGAGGCATTAAGGTAGTCTATGCCATCTTTCATCCACTCCTTTATTCTCCTACATGTGTGCCATAATACTCTGGGAAGGCCATTGAGAGCTAATGAATGAGTGTAATGGAGATTCTGGAGTAATACACAATTGAAGTCTTTCACATGCTTTATGGATCTGGGGCTAATTAATGAAAAATAGAGGGCGCATTGTCTCCCATCAAATCCAATCCTTAATTCACAAGAGTCCCAATCACCGCCCTGCGCCGGAGCCTAACGTTTTAATCATTCTACCTCCAGAGCACCAGGCCAGTCCCCCAGTCGATTATTGCGATTCAATTTAGCATATTAATTATAGCCACTGCCGATGGGTATGTTCCTTCTCTCCACACGGGGTGAACCTGCCCTGCGTTTTTCACCCTCCTAACGTGTTTGCTTATCTTCGGCCTCTTTCAAGGCCAATGTCTACAGCGCGTTGCTGCCGTGGAAGGGGGTTATCTCCACAGTATGGTAATTTAGCTCCTCATGCCCTCCGGTCGCTGGCGTACAGCGAGTGGGCAACTCCTCAGGGAAAAGCCCACTGGTAATCCTTCACAAAAGCCTGATAGGAGCAATGATACCACCGCCCCCCTCTCCAGGAGATTAGGGTCTGGCGTCAGGGGATTCTTGGGGGCACTAACCTAATGGCGTTGCACTGTTTTAAGTGCAAGGGCATTACATCCCTCCCTAACCCTAACCCTACCATGGCCATAACCATAGCCTCACCGTCCCAGCAGGAGCCGCAGACTGGGGCCTCCTGCTGTGACAGACAATTTCAAATCCAAATTGCATATTCAATACAAATTGCTTCTCTTCCTACAGTCTGAACCTCAAAAACAATGACATGGAATTGAATCCATTCAAATCACGTTCGGACCACATTCATAGGGTTTGATTTCCAATACAAAACATATTACCACGATGTCTGGCTGGGCAAATCAGATTTCAAGTGTTTTTAAGTCACTCTATGCGACAGCATATCAATTATTTCACAGTTCGTCTCACACACAAACACACACACATACACACACACACACACACACACACACACACACACACACACACACACACACACACACACACACACACACACACACACACACACACACACAGGAGCCTTGGATGGATATTGTGTCTGAAGCGTCCAAGTAAGCACACTATGAAAGCACCGCATCGCAGATTGCAGCACGTGTATTTGGGACGATAATGGCCGTGATGATGTCAAAGTAAATCGAAAACCTTCCGTGTCCTAACTTCCACCAACTCAGATGGAACTGCACCGCTGTCTGAACACCGCACCGCTGTCTGAAGCCGCTGTAAGCCTGATTTGCTCACACGAAAAATTGGTGTAGTGGAAGGACTCAGGTGAACACAATAAGTACAACTGTAAGAACAGAGCGCAGGGAGATCTGCATGAGACCACGTCCTTGAAAGATGTAAATATATAAACCTGTTCAAATATTAATGAGAGGGCCATAAACTAGACGCGCTCTTGTATGGCACGATGGCCTTAAACAATTTCCATTATTTAGTAAACTTTTACGAGCTGATGGAAAACAGTTACGGCTGCTCTCGCCATTAAACCCGTGCGCCGCCTGCTTAGTAAACACGGCGACAAACACGCCTCGAGGTAAACTCCAGCTCAGGATATTGCGACGCCGCAGAGTGCGACACACGCAATGTTCGGGGGATGATGAAGTGAGGACCCCCCCCCCCCGCCGCTGAAGGTCTCTCCTTGTTCCGTGCTGAAAAAACTTCTACCCCACTGCCCCCCTGCCAACACTCTGCCTCCGCCTCCATCTCCCCCACCCTCTATCCTCCTGCCCGCTCGTCCCCGGCGCTCCTGGCACTGCTGTCAAATCCCAGAGCCGAGGCAGATGGGCATGGCTTCCTATGTACTAATCAAGGAGGAATTTGCTCCCTCACAGACGGGCCGACCCCTGACCCGCGCGCCTCGTCACATTCATTATTCATCTCCGCCAAGGTGAGTCGCGCCGGGGGGTGGGGGCGGGGATCGCCGAGGATGGGGGGGTGAAGGGAGGTTGGCGGACTGGGGCAACAGGCGCTTGCTGTTCTCTGTTCCAGCTGCCAGCTCGTCGCGGTGTTCCAGTGTCCCTTGCCCCCGCCCCCCTTCGTCCCGGCAGGACTCCCTGAGGTAGCACCTGGGTCAGACCCTCATGTTCCCCCTCTACCTCCTCCTCTCTACCACCCCTCCTTTGTCCGTCCCCCCTTCGTTTCTTCCAAGAGCCTCTGATTGGTGGGAACTACGACTCACCCAGCACTGCGGAGTGATTGAGTGTATCAGCAAATGACGCTGGTTTTAATGGCCCGGGTTAATCAAAGGTCAGAGCAAAGATAATTGCCATCATTTGATATGGTCAATGCAATTTTTTTTGTCCTTTTTTCCCCATTGGGGAAAAGAGGGTTATGAGTCGTTATTGTTCCGTGTTGCAAAGAACCCCAAAAAAATCAATGATCATCAATTTCAACTGTAAAATGGTCAGTCGGGTCAAGCTTTTACAGCCTGGAGCTCCGGCCTCAGGTTTGGTCCGAACTTTGCATTTCGACAGACTCTGTGTTCTGACTCGGACTCGACTTGGTTTTTAGACCAGCACAAAACAAAGCCTCCATTCGTTTTCAAAGGTGAGGGTGCCAGCTTCACATGGTCATGCTTTTCATGGGCTATTTCCACATTACATTCATGTTAGAGCACTAATCAATTTAGATTTCCTCCATCAAGCTTGCTCAGATCATTAGGAAGTGATTTCCATTTTGCTTGAGAGTCCATTAGTTGCTTGATTAACATTGGAGTCCAAATTGATGCGCTCAAATTGCATCTGGACTGATTTCAGAACAATAACAAGCACAAATTACATGCAAATGTGTCATTATATCTGAAAAACAGTGCTGTCTTTCAGCTAGAGCTGTGGCTGACGGCGAACGCCACCAAAAGCACTCACAGCCCCGGCATTACCTCCAGCCATGCCTGCATTTCCAATTGCTTCAATTATTAATGTATTTATCGGCGGCTTTGGGCTCCCCTTCCTCCTTCACGTCTTAATAGAGGGGGATTGGGGCGGGCTCGCGCCGCTGAGCATCGCAGGAAGTGACTTTCAGCTACCTCGCACAAGGTGGGCAAATCAGCGGGGAGCAGGCTATTATGGCGGTGTTGTGGTTCATTTCAGCGCCATGCACTGTGCAGGAAAACATGATCTTTCCAAGTGGCCGAGGGATTGTGCTCAGTGGGGTCGCTGGGGAGGCGTCGCCCCGTAAATTACAACTAATTACAGCTTCAACGGAGCTGGAATCAAGCCTGCCTAGACAGCTGCAATGAGACAGAAGAGGAATTTCACTCATCCCCCTCCAAGCCCCACATCCGGAGGCGGAAGGCGTCCACCACCGCACAACCTTTGAAATAATTTGCAGATAAATGCAGATAAATGCAGATATGTTGTCATGTGTTCACAAACAACACGGTGCGAATTATAATGTAGAAATATGCTTAAACTGCGGGTCACAAGGAGCACTGAATTATTCAAATTGTGGGATAGATTCACAACAGAATGAAAGATTATATACAGCATATACAGTACAAACTATATATATATATATATATATATATATATATACAGTGTTTTATTAAATCAGTATTTAGGGAAAAACTAAACTATACCACAATAATTGTATGAATGTTACACTAAAATATTCATTAAATTGTAAGACTACTAGACTGTAATACAGTGGACATTGTGTTAGAGTCGTGCATGTTGCAAATGTGATGCAATCCTCTGAGCCATCAGCAAAACTTGGAAGCTTTTTTATTTTTATTTTCGGAGGCGGCAACGGTGTGAGTTTTGAGAAGCACAAAGGCAGAAGGAGCAACCTGTCTCTTCCCCCAGCCTGCGTATCATCCCTGAGCAGAATGACTCTTCCCTTCACCATGTCGCTCTCACGCACTTACCTCCAAACTCACACCCTGTGCATGCACGACAACCTGGTTCCTGCACAATAACAGCGTTCAAAAAAATGGCTTCACAAGGAACTAAAAAAATCCCAAAACAATTTGCTCTGTGATGGGGGGGACAATAAATAGCGAACAGGGTGGTGTTGGTGTGTGGGACAATAAATAGCGAACAGGGTGGTGTCTACGTACGCCCGGCGGAGAGACACATCACGTCCTGGTTTGTGGAGATGAGATGGAGAGAGAGAAGCAGAAGAGAGAGCGAGTGGCAGCTGCACTTCAGGGTGTTGGAGTGTTTGAGGGGGAGAACTTCTCCATGTTTGAGGTGTTCCTCCCTACTGTCCTGCCCAGGCCATCCCTCCATCACTCCATCCCTCCATCACTCCAACCCTCCATCACTCCATCCCTCCATCACTCCCCTTCATCCCTCCATCCCTCCATCACTCCATCCCTCACCTTCATCCCTCCATCACTCTCCTTCATCCCTCCATCCCTCCATCACTCCATCCCTCCATCACTCACCTTCATCCCTCCATCACCCCATCACCTCCCCCATCCCTCCATCATTCCATCCCTCCTCCCCATCCCTCCGTCCCTCCATGACTCCATCCCTCCTCCTCATCCCTCCATCACTTCCACCTCCATGACCTTTCCAATGTCAGTTGTCTTGTCGTACAGAACACAGGGGTTTCTTTCCAGCGATCCAAACAGTTTGATTCTGGGCTAAGCGCTTCAAAAAGACGAGTGGACGACTGGAATATCACTGGCTAATGTTCTGATCTTGAATATCACTTTCTAATGTGCTAATCTCAATTGTTCGACTTTATTCGATGACTAATGGGAAACTAACCTCAGCGAGTTATACAGTATGCTGAATGTGAACTTCATAACCCTAACTCTAACCTGCTTTTCCAGCACAAAATAATTGGCTAATCGAGTCACCGGGCACTGTTCCGATGTACTGCCTTCATTGAATAGTTAAACTCCACCCCCTCACACCCCACCACCCTTCCCCAAGGGTCAGGCCAGCGTCAGGTCAGTGTCAGGCCAGTGTCAGGCCAGGGTCAGGCCAGTGTCAGGCCAGGGTCAGGCCAGTGTCAGGCCAGGATCAGGCCAGTGTCAGGCCAGTGTCAGGCAAGGGTCAGGCAAGGGTCGGGCCAGGGTCAGGCAAGGGTCAGGCCAGTGTCAGGCAAGGGTCAGGCAAGGGTCAGGCCAGGGTCAGGCCAGGGTCAGGCCAGGGTCAGGCCAGTGTCAGGCCAGTGTCAGGCCAGGGTCTTATCTGCATTGTCATAAGACATTTCTATACATTCCAATGGTATCTACACTCAACTGTGTGCTTCACAACATAAGATATTAGCCAATTTTTTGTCGTTAAAATGCTAATGAGTTGTGGGCCAATAGAGGGCTTGACCTCTGGTCATTTGAACATTTAACAGTATATTATATATAGACCATCATTTATTGGGTCTTTTAAAAGTTTTTAAAAACAGTGTAAGCCACTGACAATATAGGATACACATAAGGATGCACTCAGAGGGTCATCTTGTTCTGGGTGTTCTTTAAGCCTATGTCTGGTGTTTTAAACTGTTTAAAATGTATTTAGGAAAATGTAATGGATTATTTTAGGCAAATCCTTTAATATTAGTCAATTTACTATAAATGTAAAAGCTAAAATTGCATAATAAGCCTTTGTGAGATACATCCTAAAGAGTGTCTGTACCAACTTTGGCGCTTCTATCCGCCTTGTGACAAGTTGGCCATTTCTCGAGCTCAATTTCCCTGACCAGGAGGACAAAACGGCAAACTATCTGTGCTGCCATGTTGGTCACGCAGATAAGCACAGTCCAAATACAATATTGGGTTGTCAAACAAGCGGCTGTGTGGAGTGCGGAGCAGGCCGCTGTGATGTGAGCGGGCCGCGGCGCCCGACTCTGCGGTGGACTGAGGCGGGTCCACTCAGCAACCAGTCATCTCAGACAGAGTGGGCGGCAGGGAGCACATTAGCACCTGGTCTAACTGGGAGGACCGGGAACTTTGGCAGCGCCTTTGGCACTTACGCGCTCCCCTCCATAGCTGCATTACAGAGGGGTGGGTTGTGGTTTGGGGGGGTGGGGGAGCGGGGGTGCCAAGGTGAAGGGGGATGGTTTGCCAGGCCTGGTCCTTTCCAGCTATTATTGGTTTTCCAAATAAATTATGAAAAAAATCAAATGGTGATTTTACTCTCGGACATAAATCAAAAGAGGCCATTCAGACACATGCACGCACGCGCACACGCACACACACACACACACACACACACACACACACACACACACACACACACACAGACACATACACAAATACACACACACATTGAAGCGCAAAATCCCAGGATTTGTTTTTCGATTGAAGCTCAAATAACTACTTGTGTTATGCTTTCGTTATTTTTTTTTCTTTTTTAGCGGCTGCCTGGCTTTTAGGCTTAAGTCAATCCACTGAGTCTTATTAAAGTAGATTACAGTGAATCACTTTCTATCTTGTGAATAATCGGAACGAGCCGAGTGTGGGGGTGGCTGGGTGGCTGGGAGGGGGGGGTCCGGCGTGCTGGTAAATGGACATCATTTCGGGGAACTACACTCCCGGCGAAACACGACACTTGTTTCCCTGGTGTCTGACGTTGATAAGTGACTACAGTGTCGCGGCGCGGCAGCTGAAGATGAGCGCCCCCTCAGGCTGGAGTCTGTTAATGGGACATTATATCACCGACACTAGTCACAGACACAGTCACATGAGAATATCTAATATCTATCTATCCGTCCGTCTGTCCGTCCTCAATCAATCTGTCTGTCTGTTCGTCCATCCGTCCTTCCATCCACCTATCTATTTATCTATCTATCTTTGGGGACAAAAACTCATTATATTTCAATGGTAACACATATAAAGGGTTTGGAGGCACAACTTTTTCCTCAGCATCTTGGGAAATAGTATATTATATAATTGTATTTAATTGTGTATTGTTAAAAAATATTCTATAGAAATATACCAAGTCACAAATTAAATATTTGTGACTTGCATAAACAATTTTGAATAGTGTTCTGAAACGGGGTTGAGGTTGACACAATACTTTGATCTCCATGTAAAGGCAGTTCCCTATCGAAGGGACTGCCATCTATTACTCATGGGACTTGTCGTCAGATCACGTAATCCAGTCCAAACGCTCTGCATTCACGCCTGAGAGGTAGAGGAAGTGACGCCACGCTTCCATATTTCGGCTCAACTTCCGCTTCCTCCTCTTTTCTTACTTCGCGTTAGAAAGAAACTGAAAGTACACTGACCATTTGCCCACCTCAGTGCCCAAATGTCTGTGCCATGAATCACATGCCCCATTCCTCCAGTGTGGGAGTGCAGCAGGCTCCCATTATAAACACTGGCCTGCGCGCACTATCATCCACAGTACAACAAAGCACTGCTTGAGCTTAATTAATATTGGACAATAAAATGGCAAAACTCATAAACCCTGGTGTCCCATTGTGTCATGCCACACCAGGGGGGAAAACATGTTGCTCGCGTGGCATCAATCCATGGGGTGCCCAGGCTCGGAGTGCATACACATCGGACCCGTGGATCAGGTTGAACGTGCTGGCGCGTACACGGAGCGCCCTGGCTTGAAGGGCGAACCTCATGGACCTGCAGGCCCATAGAGTAAGCGGCCGCATGTCCAATCCGATGTGCAGCAAGCCAGTGCTGCCAGAATGTGTAGTGGCTTGGCGCAACCAATCCATTTATCTGGAAAACCTTTTTTGCGACCTCTCCGAGGGCCACGTCATGCAGTTGGGGACCGTGTGTGGATAAAGTTCTACCTTTCCCCACTTTCAGTGGAAGGATTGACTCGTTGGTCCCGGACAGTCAAGCAGAGGTTCCCGCGAGAGAAATACATTCTCTGCTGGAAAAGGAAGTGAGACCCCGATCCTGGACCTGTGGATGTTCAACAACATCTAATGAAGATGAAATTCCAGATGGTGACCACGCATCAATTGGTGAGGACAAAACGACTGGAAATTAGATCTGAAAGACACATACTTTCACATCTCCATTCACCCCAGTACAGGAAGTACCTGCACTGTGCCTTTCAGGGGAGAGCCTACTATTTCCTCACGCCCAGTACGGTCTCTCTCTAGCCCTACGGGTCTTCACAAAATGTGTGGAAGCGGTGATAGCCAGTAGGGGGTGAAGTGTGCAACTACGTGAACGACTGGCTCATCTGCAGCCACTCCCAGGAAGGAGTCAGACAGATTACCTTTTCTTACCTGGGAAGTATGGACTTCACTGTCAACATGGAGAAAAGTGCATTGAGCCAACACACCATTTTTTTGGGCATGGAATTGGACTTGGTTTCTATGATGGTTCGCCTAACCCCAGCCAGGGCTCAGGCCATCAAGTTATGTGCGTCACAGTTCAGACCTGGAGGGTCAGTGACGTCACTTTTTTGTCAAAAGCTACTGGGCATGATGGCGTCAGCAGCCTAGCGCTACCCTTTAGCATGCTGGGAGCCAGGATGTTCCAAGGGTGGTACGGGACCAAACGTTTCCACCCAGTGAAGATCAAGCACCGCAGGGGGACAATTTATCTGAGGTGCAAGAGGGCCTTGTCAGTGTGGAGAAGTGCACAGTTCCTTCATGTGGGTTCTGCACTGGGGAACATTTCATATAGCTCCACCATCACCACGGACACATCCACCACGGGGAGGGGAGCTGTCTACAACGGCGCAACAGCCAACTGGCCGGGGATGATAACACAGGCAAAACGCCACATGTTAGAGCTGCACACGGTGCTATAAGCTCTTCCTGCAAGCCCTCAAAGGCTGACTGATGAGGTCAGACAACACGTCAGCGATAGCATACATCAATCCCCAAGATGGGGTCCGATCCATCCCCCTTTGTCAGATGGCGAACTGTTTACTGCTGTATGTAGAGCAGATCCTCCTCTCCCTCGAGGTGGTCCACATCCCTGGCTGCCTCAACCATGGGGCGGACCTGTTGTCCAGTCGGAACTCCGGGGCAGAAGACTGTCCCCCTCACCCCCAGGTGGTGGAGGAGATCTGGATGCGGTTTGGCCGGTTGGAGATGGACCGTTTTTCGTTGCGAAAGACAACGACGTGCATGTTATGGTTCTCCCAAGAGTGGTGCCTGAGCGGGAGGAGCTCCTAGCTTTGAGCCTCTCAGATGTGGTGGTTGCCACTATACAGAGTATCAAGGCACCCATTACGTGCTTCCAGTACACAAAGAGGTGGCATATTTTTGCCCAGTGATGCGAACAGTGGGGACACACTCCATCCGACTGCTCTCTAGAGCCAATACTGCGGTTCCCGCAGCAACTGATTACTGGGGGAAAAGCAGCAGCTACACTAAAGGTCTATCCAGCAGCTATTTCCACTTTGCACCACACCAGGCACTCACCCGCTGGCGTCTGCGCCCAGCCCGGGCGTCCCTAATCCCTTCTTGGGACTTATTGGTAGTCTTGTGGGCTCTGTAAAAGCATCCGTTCAAGCCCCTACACGCCACAGACCTCAATATCATTCTCTAAAAAATCGCCTTACTGGTGGTGCTCACCTCGGCGAAACTGGTAGGCGAGCTGCGGGCACTGTCAGTCCACCCATCCTGCATACAGTTTGCGGGAGGAGGTGATAGAGTGGTCATGCATCCTAATGCTTCTTTCACCCCGAAAGTTATTACCACTCCGTTTCAGAGTGAGGTCATTAAGTAAGCGGCCTTCTCTCCACCATCTCTCTCCATCTTTTGAGTCAGAGGAGCAGGAGAGGCTCAACACTTTGTACTACACTTAGATTCAAGATTCAAGATTCAAGATTTTTTATTTGTCACATACATATACATACTTTCATACATATATGCAGTGAAATGTAATAAATTACTTAGAAGATCTGCTGCTAACGTTTTGGTTCCAGATACCACAAGACTCCTTTAGAGGTCGTGGAGTACATGCCTCAATGAGTCAGAGCTGTTTTGGCAGCACCAGGGGGAGCTACACAATATTAGTGGTTATTTGTGGTGGTTGTAATGTTGTGGCTGATAGGTATACACATATATAGACATATATGTATACACACAACACATATATGTATATATATATATATATATATATATATATATATATATATATATATATATATATATATACACACACACACACACACACACATATATATATACATATATATAATATATGTATAATAATGTGTGTGTGTGTGTACGTATACATACAGACTATACATTCTACAGACTATACATTACAAACACAGACTGCTGACAGCTGCTGGGGCTTATGGGAGGAAAACAGGAGGAACAGAAGGATGGAGAGAGAGAGAGAGAGCATTACATTATACAATATGAGGCCAGGGGAGGGGAACGGCGGACACATCTGTACAGTAAATATCCTGCCTTAAAAGATGACGTTGAGAGGCGGAGGGGGCTGCGGCTCATGCCTCTCTAGCCCCTGCTGCGAGGCTGCAGTGAGCAGGGAGTACTAAAAATGATCATTACAATTATTAAATCCAATTGACAGGTGGTTGCAGCCGGGCTAGTGCCGAGCCGGGTCTGGTGTCCGTGGGATTAATGATCAGCATGGAGTCCTTGTATGTAATTCTTCAAGACAAATAGCAGGGCTCCCTAGATACCACCCCCTGCAAGGCAGCAGGAAGCCTGTGCTAATTAGCAGGGGAGGTATGAAGGAGAAATCATTACTTTATCCACACACGGTGCCCTACATAACCACCTTCCTTACCCTGCAAATGCCATCAGTCCACCTCCTAGATATCCTCCAATCTGCAACAGAATGCTCAGGTATTTGTGTGCTTGTGTGTGTGTCACATTCACACACCCTTGTGTGCGAAATACTGCCTGAGAGAACAAAATGGAGGGTTAATGGAGGAGTGCGGAGAAGGAAGAGATAGGGAAGATGGCGACATGGAAAGGTGGAGGATGAGTTAAGTGCCAATGGAGGGGATAGAAAACAGTCACAGTCTCGACACTTGACAAAGGATGTGGACGGAGGGACGATTGCAGCTCAGGGACGGGTGCTCTAACCAACGGCACAACGCTGTGAATCCCTGGGTGTAATTATGATGGAAGGGGCCCAGATTGATTGCCGGAGCCGGGAGGACGGTCAAAGCACCTCTGCGCCGTGCACAACGCTGTGCGTTCTGTGGCCCGAGGCTTCCTCCTATGGACCTCGGCCGGGCCCTTAATCCCAGCAGCATGATTCATGAGCCCTGGAGCTTCCACCTTACCCTGGCAAACCTGCCGCGAAAACCATCAGGTAGAACTCAAAACAATTGCCCTCACCACGATTAATGACTTGGAGAAGCAGGGTCATATCAGTCTTCCTCCCTCTCTCTCTCTCTCTCTCTCTCTCTCTCTCCCTCACTCTCTGTGTATCTGAAATTCACCTCTAGCCACTCAACCTATAAGAACTCATCAGAGTGAGATACCATTAGCGCCAAGAGCAGTTCAACCAGAAAGCAGAAGAAGCAGGGTTGATCTACAGTAGCTAAAAGCGCTCTTCATGTACAAACACAATGTGCCTCGGGTGTACCAGACTGTGTACATAGTTAAACCAATCAGATTTAGGGGCTGAATACCACGAGTAAAGTGGTGCTTTTGGTGTATCCTGGCCAGCATCTCTAAGAGAGCATGGTGAATATTTAAACATGACTCCGTTTTGCGAAGAAGCTTTAAAAATATGCGATATTTATTTCATGGGGACAGATTGCGTTAAAAGTGGAGACGATTTAGCCCAAAGCGTGTTCCCTCTCTCAAAGATGCACTTACACTTAACGGCACTCACAAACACAATGCACGCTCTGTATCTACAACCTCAAGTTGCGACACTTGGCGCCATCCACACAGCAAGCAACCGCAACAACCAGGATAGTGGAGGACAGCAGAGTGCATCGTCTTTCTCTGTGATCCAAGCTTCACCTGTACTGAAAAACACACAAAGGTCAAGTAGTGACTTAATAGCTTAAATGTGAGTTGCATATTCTTCCTCCCTCCTGTGGACACAAGATCAGCCAACGTCCCTGAGAGATTTGTGAGGAAGTCTGAGGCTAACGGTGGTAGCATTGCATATAATTCCTCCTCAACTACCCCACCCACAGAAAAAAAGCATCCTTTCAGCACATATTCATAAAGGTTCTTTAATGGCTTCCAGAGGGACAAAGGGGCCTTTTCCTCAGATGGAGACATTTCACAGGCCCCACGGGCAGACGGCACAGCCGGGAGAAAGATAGAGAGAGACGGTGGGAAGTGGGAAAGAAATGGCAAATGCATAGGGAGGGAGGGAGGGAGGGAGAGAGCGAAAGAGAGCGAGAGAGAGCGAGAGCGAGAGGGAATGTCTTCATCATGAGTTGAATAGGAATGATGCCCCCATTGGGGTCTATTAGTGGGCCTTTACATACAATGGCAGTCTCACGCCCTCCAAGTCCAGGAACGATGTGAAGGCCCCAGCTTCCTATGGCAGGGGGATTGGGGTTATTAAGGTAAAGAAAATATCCTGCTTGTGAATCGAAATCGAGCGCCTTGCACACCTTGCAGACCCCTATAGGGCTGAATCGGGCGAACAGGCCTTCACAATATTTTGGATGCCTAGCCTGATTGGGTTTTTATGAGCTCTGAAAAAAGAATTGTGGACGATAGGATAGAATGGATTCTCTGTCCAAGATTGCGTTAATGTATGACATCCCTTTTAAAGCATAAAATGGACTAGATCACAACAAAATAGCTTCATTTTCCCCAAGGGAAGGGCAAGTGTTGTATCCAGTTTGAGAAAGAACGTCTAAGAGCTAAGAAAACAAACTGGCTACCACTCACAGCTAACTGACATTTGGCTTGCACTTGACAGTCATCTCTAAAGGTCAATCCAGGTGTCCAGGTATGTCTATGCCTCAACTCCCTCCGTTGTTTTGCCTGTGCTAAGATGTTTTCCTGGGTATCGTGCTTGTCGGAAGCGGCAATTCCTTTTGTGTTCTCTGCATTTTTGGAGTGTCAGCAATAGTAGTGTTAGAATACTCAATAAAGGTTATTTTGGGGTGGCTACTACGGCAGTCGTCTGTGTGGTTGTGAATCAGCGAAAGCACTGAACCCTGTAGTTCAGGAGAAATGGCCCTGATGGTACTGTATGAGCAGTATTACTATCTACAGTATACTCAAGATGTTGAGAGCAAACTGTGTGCCGCATTCCTTCGATGGTGGGCCGGGAACATTCTGCCTTGATAAAATAACTGATAGTCTTAAGTCCTTTACAAGTATCTCTTATCTGTGAATAGCATTGTGAGCGGCAATCTAAGTGGCGGCTTCTTAATGGATTTACATGCTGCTTTGATGCTACCTTTGCAGAGGTCAATTGTCTTATTTCCTCTTGTAGCACAGGTAATCTACTGAAGCTATGATGACAGGGTCTTGCCTGGTTTGCAGCTGTTAAAATCACCAGATTAAAACAATGGAAGATTGGGCTGATTGGGATTCCAGGGACCGCACCACATGGCGAAATAATAACAGCAGTGTTGTTGCCGGCTCAGGCTGGAACACAAATGAGGATCTGGGAAAGTTTTCTAAACTTAAGGGGCTGAAGTTTTTCAGCACACCAACATTTCCACATCTGCAGAGCAATATGTTTCATAAAAGATCCAAGCTTTGTTGACATCAATGCCGTGTCTGGTGGGTCCACCCCCATCATGTTTCCCACTGAAAACAGTTTCCGCTAAGCTCTCCACTTGAAGTTCACCATCTGTGGTTGTATAATCTCACCATTTCTCAGTTAAGCATCCCTTAAGCATTTTACATTTTTACCTCAGCAGTGGGAACCTGGAGAAGCCCATTAAGGGTTCCTCATGAGCCGGAATCCTCCACTTATCCTGGCACTCATTAAAATTGCATTGGGAAGGTGCCATTTTCACTTATAAGCTTAATTGTCCGGTTATGTAGATTGGACAGATGACATTGAAAACATCAATGCCAAAGGACATGTTAGCTCACGTCAGACACCACCATTGAGGAGCATTAGCCGTCAGTCGGTCATCGTGATTCATACGTCATCCGTACGGGCCCGAATTAGGCCACAGACAAATTAAAGGAGCTCGGTCATAAATTATGGCGAGGAGGTTGGGAGGGCCATATATCATCGCCATCAAAGTCATCAATCACCTTGAGGTGGGGACTCTTCAGCTCCCATCTCATTGAGAATCTGAGCAGAGAGCAGGAGTCGCTCATGTTTCCCGGTTGCCTAATTCATTTTTTTCTTCACCCAGTGATAAAGGCGAGGTGTCACACTCGAGCTGACTGGCTCGCGACCCGCCAATCACGCAGCCGCGATTCTCCCAGCGCCCATCAACTGATGGAGCAAAGCTGATATGAAAGACAAAACTATGCGGGATGGAGGGAAAGCTAGACCTGCGGCCTCTCTGCACCCGCATGTGATGCCAATAAAGGGTTGTTGCTGCATATCAGTGCAGCACATTTCTGCCCTGGCATTATTAAGGTACGGATGCACTTTTTCATAGGGGTTGATGAAAACAGTGAGATCATATCCAAAAATAAACCACAACATTAAAACCACTAACAAATGTAGTGAATAACTTTGGATCGTCTTATTCCAATGGCACCTGTCAAGGGCTGGGATATATGAGGCAGCAAGTGAACAGTTCTTGAAGTTGATGTGTTGGAAGCAGGAAAAATTGACAAACGTAAGGATCTGAGCCACTTTGACAAGGGCCAAATTGTGATGCTAGACGACCGGGTCAGAGCGTCTCCAAAACGACAGGTTGGGGTTAGGGTCCGATGGAGTGTCCGTGGGATGTGCAACAAGCCTGGTCCATGGGGGCCCCACCTCACATCTTCCAGGACTTAAAGGATTTGCTGCTCACGTCTTGGTGCCAGATACCACAGGACACCTTCAGAGGTCTGGTGGAGTCCATGCCACGATGAGTCAGAGCTGCTTTGGCGGCAAAATATTGGTGATGGTTTTATTGTTGTGGCTGATCAGACTGTACAGTTTTAACCTGAATATGGTGCCTCAAATCGTTCCAAACATTCTTGTAGGTTTGATCAAGATTCAGGGCTGACACGTACCATTACCATTTATTAATTCAACAAGGAACCAACTCGTATGCTGATGTGCTCCTTTGGAAATTCACACACACAAAAAAACATGTCAATAAACAATTGTCAATCACAACCTGAATTGGAATGTTTTTTTTCCCCACAATCGTAGTCATGTTCGTCATATTGACTGACATCATTAAAATGATTGGCATCGTTAAAAACCCCTTCCTGCTGCATTTACCGCGGATCGACTCTTATCCTTAAATGACTTTATTATGCCGAGTCTTGGCTTTTGGAAAAACAACAGACGATCAGTCATGAAAATTATGTCCATTGACCATGGTCTGGCATCGTCGAGTGATGCAGGAATACAAATCAGCTGATTGGGTTAAATTCCCACGAAGATGCGCAGAAACTCGGCTAATGGCCAATAGTAACATTCTATGTCGGTATGGTAACTTTAACTAGCACAAATACACACACACACACACACACACACACACACACACACACACACACACACACACACACACACACACACACACACACACACACACACACACACACACACACGTTTTTTAAATAAGCTTCAATTATCTTTCAATTTAAGTTTATGGGAATCTCAAATGTAGAAAAATGAAATCCGGTGAGAAGCTTAACCTACTCTCCTCAAAAAATAAATAAAATAATTAAATAGAAAAACATTAGAGCAGCTTCGCTCAGCACTACGCAATCCATAAATAAGATAACATACCATGTTATTTTGAATTAATAAAATAATTGATTAATTACTTAATGTACTTATTATTTAGTGATGTCTGCTATTGTTGTTTATGTCTGTCAATCGATAAAAAAATAAAATAAAGCCAATTAACAACTGATCCAAAAAAACATGAGTCAGGATTGACCTTGACAACACTCGACCTTCCCTTGGGGAAAATGAAGCTATTCTGCCGTAGTCTAGTCTATTCCATGCTTTAAAAACACATTAACACAATCTTGGACAGAGATTCCATTCTATCCCATTGTCCACAACAGGCTAGGCATGCAAAATATTGTGAAGGCCTGTTCGCCCGATTCAGCCCTATAGGGGTCTGCAAGGTATGCAAGGCGCTCGATTTCGATTCACAAGCAGAAGATTTTCTTTACCTTAATAACCCCAATCCCCCTGCCATAAGAAGCTGGGGCCTTCACATCGTTCCCGGACTTGGAGGGCGTGAGACTGCCATTGTATGTAAAGGCCCACTAATAGACCCCAGTGGGGGCATAATTCCTATTCAACTCATGATGAAGACATTCCCTCTCGCTCTCTCCCTCCCGCTCCCTCTCCACGATGGCTCTCCAAAATAAAAATAGAATAGAGTGAAAAATAAAACAACCCCATGGACAGGGAGTGTGAGGGCTCTATTCCACACTGCTCAGGTGAACAGCTGGACGGAGGAATATTTGGCGGGCGGAGAGGATGAGGCACAGCTGGCTTTTAAGAGGAAGAGCTCCCCGGGAGCCAGGGGGAGGTCACAGCCTGCTAGGCCGTGAAGCAGCGCGGCAGGAGAGCGCCGCACAGGCAGAAGGCTCGTGCCACCGCAGGCAGATGTTTCCCTTCTCTGTTTTTTTTTTTTTAACTCTACCCCCCTCAGAAAAGACACTATATATATATATATATATACTGTATATATACTGTATATATATATATACTGTATATATACTGTATATGTATATACACAGTATATATATATATATTTTTTTTAATACCATATCTATCTATCCATCCATCCATCTATCCATCCCTCCAATGTACTTTACACCAAAGTACTTTACAAAAGTACTTTTGCAGTTGTACATTAAATACTTTCACTTGAGTAAAAATCACTACAAATGACAATGTGGTACAGCCACTTCACTAGTACTTTGTACTTTTACGGAGGTAAATAGGTCTGAGCACTTCTTCCACCACTGGAAATACTACCATACTAAACACACATACAGACACAGCAGGAAAATTCTACAGTGTAATTCAGGTAAATTAACAAAACGCAAAAAGCATTTTACTCACACACACACACACACACACACACACACACACACACACACACACGCACACACACACACACATAAACACACAGGGCTGGCCCTGAGCATAGGCACAAATAGGCGGGTGCCTGGGGCACCAATCATCCATGGGAGCGCCAACCCAAGAAGAGGAAATAAAAATGAAAGAAAATACAATTATGGAGGAAGATTTTTAAAGAATACATAATATAAAGATGTTGGGCGTCCCCAGATGGGTTTTTGCCCAGTTGTCATGTGCCCGGCGGCTGGCAGCCGCTCTGCTCTAATCTCAACCAGGGGCGGAATGTATCGGCGGGACCAGCCATTTTCCCAGTGTGCTGCTTGACATTGGGGCCGATACAATGCAAAACTTTGCGGCGTTTGGGGGTGTTAACTGGACAGAATTCAGTGAAGACAACCCGACGATAGTTACGTTGGTAGCCGGAGCCCGGTTCTATTCCCTGCCGCGTGGCTCACAACCACCCCGGGGGCTTAGGTGTCCAGATGGAAACAACCACCAGAGGATGGCCGTGACCCTTTGATAGAACTTTTCTCTTCATCCTGCCGTTTCTTCACACTACAATCAGCAACAAGAGAACATCTCCACATCCTTCGTCCTCACTCTTCTCTCCCTGCACAGAACAACCCAGAACCCGCCCCCTCATCCCCTCGGCCAATCACCCTCTTTTCTGGACACCTCACCCCAATATGATGAACTGATTCAAATATCACAACACAACCCACCGATCAGCGGGACCCCCCCTGGAAGCCCCACCCCCGCCATACACACATACAGACACATAGCAGGAAAATGCTGCAGAGTAATTCAGGTAAATTTTCAAAACGCAAAAAACATTTTATACACACACACACACACACACACACACACACACACACACACACACACAGCATTACAATACTAAAGTACAGACAAAACAAAGGACAATTGATTGGTATGTGTTGTTGAGAAAAAAAAAAAAAAGAGAACAAATGAGATTAAAAAAAAAAAAAAAGTCAAAAATTAAAAGTTATGGCTGTTGCAGAACTTGAGGAAAGCTAAATTTGTTACAAAAAACTTTCTGTTGGCTTGTCATAATGAGATTTACTTGTATAACAATTCACCAGAATGCAGGAATAAAGAAAGAAAAAGAATAAACAAATTTTATTCCTGTGGGAGGATCCCCAGACCCCCCGGCTAGTGTTTTGTCAACGGGGTTGAGCTGGATTGAGGTGAGGCGGTTGCATTGGAGGGTAGGATGGGTGGAGTTTGGGCGGTGAGGTATGCAGTGTCCCTAAAGCTATTCAGCCCATGTTCCAAGTTCCGACATCGCGACCACACGTCTCCCTGCTGGTCCAGAAAGGTTATTGCTCCTATGAGATGGGACCCATGTCATGCACCCTGTGGCATCCCACCAACAACCCTGACGTCTGTATGACCCAGACAGCGTCTACACAGGGATCACCATGTCATGGAGCAACCAGACCATCCACTGACACCTACGCAGCCGACCAGATGCTCGTTGCCATTACTGACCCGACTGTCCAAAGTAGGGTGCAAGACATCCCAGACATGCAGAAAAGAATCCCAGACGTCCTCCGTGCAGCTCACAAAACAGAGGTCGGACCCCCCAAATCTGCGACCCCCAGTCCACATGTAGGGGCGCAGCGACGTTCTTTTCCTGCTCCGTAACCTTTTGCTCTGGCTCCATCGCCATCTCACTGTAGGATGGTGCACCCTCAGCCGGCGTGTGCCGGCCCTCAATTTCATTGCACCACAAGGTTTGTTTCACCCTCTCACTCGCGTGTGCGAGTCGATCTGTCGATCGATCTAGTACCTACACCGGTAGCAGGGTCCCCCAAGGAGCTGTGGATTGGATGGGAGAGTGGATGAACGTGCAAGGTTCACACTGCAGGGCCTAAGGGGGGGGCAACTTCTACAGATCTCGTCTAGGGCTCCAAAAATGCTAGGGCCAGCCATGTACACACACACACACACACACACACACACACACACACTCTATCTCTCCGTCAATCTGATGTGTTGTGTGTCCTCCATGGCAACAAGCTGCTCCTCGGCGCTCCACTGGAAACAATGGAGGAGAGTTTAAATGAGCTCTCCAAGGCTTGAGCCCTCCCCCCCCCCCCCCCCCCCAACAAACTGACTTCCTCTCCACCTCCATTCATTACCCACAGGTGAAGTAAAGTACAAAGAGAAAAAACTGCAACGACCCTGACCTTCATCCTGATCCTCCTCTCCTCCATCACAGAGCGTATCATCACGGACGGCTCTCTATTTGAATAGCGACGAGCTACAATCAATTTGCACTAAAAATGTCCCATTCTCTATTTCCCACAGTTTCCAGCGTTTATCGACCTTGATCCTCGGAGGGTGATGTACGACGTCACTGAAGGTCTTGTTTTCACCCCAAAATTTGAGTCAAATGTTTTGAGTGTCAATACAAAAAGCAGCTCTCCAGCAACATCAGTCAAAAACACTTTGTGTTGGTCGGTGGAAGGGAGGGTTTTTGTCTCGGGAGGGCCCCCGGGGGGCCTCGGAGCTGCCGAAATGATGGAGATGGATAGGGGGACTGATCAGATGCCGGCATCAGCACCAACGCTGACAGTGATGAAGTGATGAAGAGGAGGGAGGACGGAGCGAGAGTGACGGCTCCGCAGCCTCCTCCGCTCTGTCCGTCCATCCGAAAGACAAAACCCCACACATCTGGCAAACCGGGGGCCCGCCGGGGGTCCGCCATGACAGGCCCAAACAGCCACTTGATATTCAGCACAGAGAGAGAGAGAGAGAGAGAGAGAGAGAGAGAGAGAGAGAGAGAGGAAAAGCTTTTAACAGGAAATCAAATATTCATAAGCCCAATCAGAAAGTCATATCTCTGTTATTGCAGTTTGACATTGATGTCTAATCAATCAATCAAACGCCAAAATACAGCAAGATCAATAGGACGTTCTGAGTGATTGATGAAAACGAGGGCATGCATAATTATGCACTTTTTTTTTTTTTTACTGTTTCATAAGTATATGTTAAGTGTGAATTATACAGTATTATATAGTTATAACACTGTAGAATTTAGTAATAATGAAGTACATAGTAATAATTTATACCCTATATACCTACATATATATGCAATTATTTATATTCTGTGTATTTTTATATTTTTGGCTATTTTATTTATTTTACATTTGTATCATTTATAAATTTGTTTATTTGACACATTTAAGCTTGCAAATTCCATTCGATCCCAAAGCAGCAACAGTTATTAACGGCATTAAAACCTATTTGGGGAGAAAAAAAAAACAACAGAAAAACAGATTTTTTTTTTTAACACGTATTGTTAGTTCTGTCACCCCATTCATTAATTATGTAGCACAGACTGGCCAAAGGCTATATTGTTGTCTACAGTTAGAAATTAAATATTGATAAAGTCCCGGCTTTCACCCCAGATTTCACTGTGTTAACAAATATGTTTAGTTTGCAAAACAATTTGGGTTAAATAATTCATCAAAAAGGAGGAACGAGAACACGTTTTCGTTCAGCATCAGCCCCCGCGCCCTCCCCAAATGTCAAGGACCGCGCCCTCGCGTCCACACGTTACTGAGACGAGGATGTGCACGCTGAGTTCGGACACGGGCACAGGGACCGGACGCTAACAACCCCGAATCATAACTGTCCATCAGAAAAAGATCTGAGGAATTTCTCTGAGGATCTTTCTGACCTGGTGCTGCATTCCAAAGCCTTATTATGGTTGTCGTTATTATTTTCACTAATCTCTGTAGAACCTGTACTTACTTTAACGGAGCTGCCACCTACCCATAGAGGGCTCACAAGTGAACATACTCACTTTTGCCTTATGTGTATAGATGTGTACGTAGAGTTTGTTTTATTTGAATCATCTTAATCTCTTTGTTGACTTGCACTTTTCTTTCAACTTCTGCTGCCTTTTGTTTCGTTTTTAATTCAGTCAGGTGTTCCATATTACATGGCACTAGTGCATGCACTTCAAAAATACTTTTTTAGACATTTCAACGGCACAGATGGACAACATGTCAGTGATTCCGCCCTGAGCGCCGCAATGGAAGAGGAAACGGCCGGTTCAAGTCGTGCACCGGGGAAAGACACTCTTTGGGCCCCGAAGCCCCGCCCCCCGCTGTCCACTTTTTATTGGAAGTTGTATGAATATCACAGGTGTTCAAATTGCACCAATGCCGACACTGCGCGTCCTTGGGTCCCCAGCAACACACCCGCCAAGTGTGAAGTACATCAAATGAACGGTTGTCCAGATAATCGAAGGACATGATAATCGAAAGTCATACAGGCAGACAGACAGACAGACAGACAGACAGACAGATGGACAGCTAGAGATTCCTGTCTTTATAGTGAGATATGACCATTTCAATAAAGTTTATTCTATGTACCGTATGTGTATCGTTATTCTGCATGTACTCAAACAGGTTTCAATACAGGATCCATACAGGTTTAAAACTGACAATCTCCCAGCAGGCGATTACATCAGCCACCTACATGCTATTGTCGTAAATCTAACTCCACAGTCTCCTTGACTCCACTTGGGGCCAAGTGTCTCATGTTTCCATTTAAACGGTAAAAAGGTATTTTTATGTCTTTCGGAATGAAACTACATCACAAACAGGCCGGTACAGCCGGTAACCAGACAGTCCTGGACTGGGATGGAGGATTTTGACTTCCAGTGGCGGCAGGTTCACCTGGCCGCTGCCTCGCAGGTCAGCCGTCCTGGCTGGACTCCATTAACACACACTTAATGCTCTGCTGCGTTCCACCACTTCAGGGACAATTTCCCTGGCACTTAACTTTGGAACGCTGCAGAGAGGTCGGCAGGTCAGCGCAAACAAGCTTGGCGAACGTGGACGCAGTCTGCGAGATTTAACATTATTTTTGGACATTAGGTTTTAAAAGGCTAACGATGCTCATGGCTTCAGAAAAAAAATCTCCTTATTGTTGAAAGGTCAACCTTTGACCTTTCGACAATAAGGAGATTGCTCCAGTTCTTAGGGAGTTAACTTGAAACACCTCACGGACATGAGGCATCTCGTTCCAGGGCCCGTGCCCTGGATTCAGCTTAAGAACGAGCTTTGGACATCATGGCATAAATGTGTTTTATGGCCAGGCAGCTGCCAGGGGCAGCCTGGTTTTTCTTTTTTCTTTTTTTTTTTTTTTAATGCTTTTTGGCCCAGGAAAACACAGCCACCTGCTCGGCATAAAATCCTCGGAGCTCGCCGCGTTTTATGGGCGCGCTCGGCGACTAAACAAAGATACAAGGACACGTGGAGAGACTGCTGCATATGCTGCGCACTTAAGCAACTCGCACGCCGCCTTTCACAGCCGACGTTCGGCTGGCGTTTTCGTGGTCCGTGGAGCACTGTGGGGCGGCGCGGCGAGCTTCTCCTTGGTTCACGGGCCCGAATGATGAAACCCCACCCGACCCCCCCCCCAACCCGTGTCAAACTCAACCTAAACTCCGGCCCCAAATTCTTCTCCTTCTGCTTCCAAGGACAAACCCCTCCTGGGTCACACTCCATTGACGTCTCTTTTGGCCGGAGCTCCGATTGATCCGGACACTACGGGCGGAGATCCACAGTCGCAGTAGATGACTAGCGTGCGGCAATTGAGCTGTGTGTACTCAAGTGGTGCATGTGCACGTGCACACGGGTGAGTGTTTGTGTGCAAGTGGGCCAGGGGGTGCAAGGGGGAGGGGGGTTTGTCAATGCCCTCAACCACCTGCTCTCCCAAAACAACAAGTTCATGTATGAAAGAGAGGAGAAGAATATTAGAGGGATTTTAGTGTCACCCTCCCTCTCTCACTCACTCTCTCTCTCTCTCCCCCTGTGATGACTGGGAGCGGCAGGGCAAAATTACTCTCCGCCAGTGAATAATAAGGAAGTTTATGAAACGTGACGAATGTGTCGGCGCTCTACATGAAATACCAATGAGGTGGGCGCCCTTGCGTAGCGAATGCTACATCCTAATATCAACAGTCACCTTGTGGCGCTCCCCCAGCGCCCCCGGAAGGACACGTCGCTCGCTTTACACCGTGACACTGACGAACCGCACGGGCATGTGCGGGCGCCCGGCCCGGCTGGCTGGCACGAGGGCGGGGCACTGGAAAAGGTGAGCGAGGGGAAAAAGTTATGGGAGGGAGGTGTTGTGTTGACATACGCCGTCTCGGTGTCAAGTGGGGAACTGTGCCGACGCGCTGAATGCATATTTATCTGGACCGTGGGGTGGTAGTGACGGGGGGTCCGCTGCACTCGGTACCGGTCAATAAATGGAGAGTAGGGTCCAAACAAGCAAATTCAAACTTCCAACTTCAGCCATCGGGGCCATTTCAGGAGCCTAGAGAGCAAACATTTAGGAACGACTTGGCGTTTGGTTCCCCTTATGCCTCTGGGTGGAAAAAAGCAAAGATGATATTGTGGAAGAAGTGCTTTTAAAAGATGCATTAGACAGTGACTGTAAACTTGGTAAATGATAGGCTCGCAGTTTTTTCAGCACAGGCCTCATTAAAATGTTGGTTCCCATTATTTATAACTGTTCATCAGGCACGTGCTTTCACTTTGGGTAAAATAAAATAATATAAGCACAAATAATAGCCCTATTTAAGTGGGTGCCACTGTGTGGCTTTGGTGGGGAAATGGAGGACAATAACTCCTTTCCCGACATTATTTTTTTTATAATCAAGGCAGGAGAATAACGTAGCAACTTTCGTATTTTAATGAGTCACATATTCCAGAATAAATTTGTCATGGGCGTCGCCATTTATTTAGCCGGTAGGAAAAAGTCCTGACGAACCAGTTGCGTATTTTTGGGAAAGATATTAATTATTCACAAGGTACCGTATGTCTTCACCGGTCACCTCCAAACAATTCTCAGTGGTGGAATAGGTTGCAGGAAGCCCACGTCACGACTGTAGCTCTATAGAAACTCATGGACATAGGTAGGAAAACTATAAATGCAGTACATTCATAAGCTCTTCAATAATATAGAATATATATCCAGTGCTTGGAGTGGGGTACTCATCGGTACACAGTTACAGCACTTCTACGTTTTACTCTTTGGAGTTCCGTGCCGGTGCGTTGTTCTGCCTTCTCAAACGGGCAAATCAAGTGGACATATTGTAAAATATGTCATATTTTATCGAGTGGGAGCGCACTATTTTATTAAGTAATCTGCGAGATGCGAGATCTCGGCCTTTTTGGTGGAAACAGCTGGTTTCCCTCATTATCCATTCCACCAGTTGTGTTCCATCATAAAGGCTGCCGCACACGCTCTGGTTCAGGCGGATTAGAAACTCCAAGTTTGCGTCAGGTCGAGAGGCAGCGGGAAGTGATGCAACGCGACGGTAGACGTGTGCGGTGAGGGGGCGGTGGGATTTAAGCAGCCACACCTGTCTTGGGTGTAGTTAATTGGGCCCGGGATCAGGGGTGGCTGTACACCCGTTGCTTGTCAGAGCAATCAAAGAGCGCAGGTTGAATCACCCACCCCCTCGGCACACGGGAGGAGCCCTTGTCATAACATGTGTCATAACGTTTGCTGCTTATATTGTTGCTGCTGGTACAGTAGCCAGTTGTTGGTGCTGCTAACCTTATATCTAAACTTAACCATCTCTGACCTTATTCCCTAACGTATTCATCTTGAACATTACACCTAAACATAACAATCCCTAAACTTATACCTAAACTTAACAATCTCCAACCTTATACCCTAATTTAAATATCTCTAACTTTGTACCTCAACTCAACATCTCTAACATCTCTAACCTGAGTGACTTCTCCGGTTCCGGTGAGAGCTACCACTTCCGGTTGCGCTGAGGTCTTTGCGTGTGCGTTGCTGTTGTTGCCCCTGCTTTGGTTTTGCTGTTTTGCTGCTATTTCTGTTGCTGTGGCTGTCTCTGTTGTGATATTACGGTTAGAGGATCATAAGAAGCCTGTGTTTTCGGAGAGAGAGAGTCGAAAGGATCTCCCTCCCGAGGTCTGATTGAAAACTTGACCCGTAACTTAGGGTCGCAAATTGAGGGACCGTGACTGGATTAAGATGAGACGGTGCACACAGTTGAAATTTCCGTTTCCGGTGACTTCTTTGCTGTGCTTAACTTCGTTGAGATGAGATGGCACACACTGTTGACTCAATCCTCTCTGGTTTCCGGTGAGAGCTACCACTTCCAGTCCCGGTGACGTCTTCGCTTGTGCGCTGTTGCTGTTGCTGTTTTTGTTGCCGCTGTTGTCTGCTGCTGGTGTTGTCACCGCTGGTGTTGTCGTTGCTGCTGCTGCTGGTGCCGTTGTTGGTGCCGCTAACCTTATACCTTAACTGGTGTTGTCGTTGCTGCTGCTAACCTTGTACCTCGCTTGCCTCATACCTCTACTTAACGTAGCCTTGTACCTCGACTTAACCAACCCTAACCTGAGTGACCTTTCCAGTTGCAGTGAGAGCTGCCACTTCCGGTTCCGGTGACGTCTTTGCGTGTACGGTGCTGCTGTCGATGCTGCTGCGGCCCTTGTTGTTGTTTCTGTGGCTGTTGTTGCCGCTGTTGTTGTTTTCTGCTGCTGCCACTGTGGTTGGAGTGGCTTTTATTGTTGTTCTTGTTGCTTTTGTTGTTGTTGTTGTTGTTGTTTCAGGGGATTTCTTTTATAAGGACCGGCTGACAACTACGTTCTCTCTATCTTCTTTGTATTTATTTGTAAAGCGCATTGTGTTGCCCTGGTATGAAATGCGCTCGATAGACAAAGTGTGACTTGACTTGACATGTGTAATGTGTTCCATCTTGCCCACTCTCTACAGTAAACTGGTGCGTTTCAACACCATCGCCTGTGTCGGGTGGCGTGTGGCAGGCGGAACTGCCCCAAGGTGTTTGAAAATCTATAGAAAAAGGAACGTCGTTAACCCTCAGCGCTGCACGCCACCCTGTTGCCATGATATCAGGTCTGTTGTGTTGGTTAACTCGGGCGCGAGCAACCGGCTCATAAATTCTAGCGTGAATGGCGTTGCAAGGTTGGAGTTCAGACTTCAATGGAACACAGCATTAGCTGTTCAAGACACGCGAAAGAATCCTTTTAATATATACTTAATATATATTTTAATATAATAATATAACTGATTTATTAAAACTTTGCAGTTTAAACCTTGAAAATAATTAGGATAAACAAATACAAATAGCTTAAAACGTATGTGAGCAAGACAATTATTTGAAAGATAATATGGAAAAATAGAAGACGTTAAATACATTTAATTAAATGTAACATTTTATAAGGCTTTAACATTTGGCCCATTGGACGGCATTCAAGCACAGTGAGAAGCTACAGAGTCTCAGTAGCAAAGCGTCGAGCAGGGGAACGGTGACACATGACCATTGTAATGGGTTGCAAAATAGCAATAGAAAAATATTGGATTTGCACAGAATGCGCGTATGACAGCAAACCCTCAGGTTAAAATATCATCGTGACCGGGTTTGCTCACACTAGTTTTCATTGCTCCACTCCAACTCCTACTCTTCTTCCACGTCGGTTGAGGCGAGTGCTCGACTTCCCTCCGCTAAGTGACGTGATGGCTCTCCATCTTCCCCTTTGTCTGCGCGGGCTACTCCCAGGCCAGTGGGTCATTATTAGCATCGGGTGGGAGATAAAAGCTTCCTTTTTGCTTGCGTGCTTGTTTGCTTGCTCGTGTGCTTTCCGCGTAAAATAAGCCCTGTGATGTTTCAACTGAGGCATTATTAATAAACTTGGTTTTTTTTTTTTCAAAAAAAAAAAAAGCGATCAGGGCTGAAGTAGAGTGGAGTGGAATGCCCTCTTTATGTTTTATGAATGTTTGTGTGTGTGTGTGTGTGTGTGTGTGTGTGTGTGTGTGTGTGTGTGTGTGTGTGTGTGTGTGTGTGTGTGTGTGTGTGTGTGTGTGTGTGTGTGTGTGTGTGTGTGCGTGCGTGTGTGTGTGTGTGTGTGTGTGTATGCGTGCGTGCGTGCCTGCCTGCGTGCGTGCACGGATGTGAGGGCTTGCATTCTTGTGGTCAACCCTTTTATCCAGGTCTTTCAGAGGCAGCGGCTGTGAGTGTTTGTGTGTTCGTCGGGATTCTCCGCAGGGACTGTTTCAGCGGAGGGCAAAGAACACAGCCAAACTTTGAAAGAGCTTTTATGTACTTTTGAGTGAAACGGTCCGACGAAAGGCTTTTTATTAAAAGAAAAAAAAGTAGAAGAAAAAATACAGTCCCCTTTTTTTTTTTTTTTTTTTTGTGTTCAGGCTCCCACATCCAGAAGGGTACTTACTCAATTACCAAGCCCCATTCTTCCCTTTTCTCCATCCATCAATCCGCTCTCTATTCCTGGGCCTGGGTGCAGGCGTTGCCATGGGCTAAGAGCGTGAGCCCGGAGTGGGGGAGCCATGTAGGGCACGTCGCTGAATACAAAGTGAGTCAGCCGCAATTGGGGCCATATTGTGAGACTGTAGAATTATCATGCGACCGCCGCCATTTACCACGCCGGCGAGGCCTTGCCATGCACGACCGCCTTCCGTGTTGGCAGATTGAGTCTGCGAAAGGAGTGGAAAGCGACCGAAAAACAACGCGTCACCGGCGGCGCCGGCCGAGGTAAAATGGGTCACGTCCGCGCCCAACGAAGTTGACGAAATAGGAGTTTTCTGGAGACTCTGGTTCCGCCGCCCGTGGCTGCTCACCCCCAGATCATTTGACTGTAGCGGTGTCAGCGCCGGCGCCGTGATGCGCAGGCACAAACGTCTCCTCGCTTTATTGAAGTTTGACATTTCCCTCCAAAAAGGGTTCAACCTCCCCCCTCCCGCCCTTCCCCTTCCCCTTCCTCCGCCCCCTCCTACCCCTTTTCCGCACAAGCACATCCCCTCCTAAAAGTGAGTTCATCTCCTCCACCTCCTGTCCATCCGCCAGCCAAAATGGAGGCTGAGACAAAGGGAGATGGAGGGTGGCTCAGTCATCTGAATCAAATGGGGAGAAGAGGCGGAGGAGGGAACGTAGGAGGAGGAGGAGGAGGTGGAGGAGGGTGAGAGACTGAACGGAGGCATGACGGGTGAGATGGGGATTTCTTCTGACAGGTTGAAGTCTCTTCTGGGCGGAACCCCCCCCCCCCCCCCCCCTCCCGCTGGGAGACAGGTCTCCTGGCCACAGGGATGGTGCAGCCACGTGGTTTGGAGCGCCGTGTTTTTGGCCCGAAACACAAACGGTTCCCGCAAAATCCAATGATGTTCGCGAGGCTTTACGAGCCACTTACCACCCGAGGCCATTCGACAGGAAGAACCGGAAGATTCAGAATGCGGACTTCACAGACCCCTTCAAGGCTCCCGAATTTATTTTCTAACGCCGGAATTGTCTTCTAGTCAAGTCGGCGTTTTTATAGAATAAAACCGCGATATGAATCCAATGCGTTATTATAATTATTATAATTATCATTATTATCATTATCATAAGTGAGCCGCGTTTGCGTATGCCTGGATAATGAGCTGGCTTTTGTATTTTCTTGCGGGTCTGTCGGTGTAATGACGCCACGATACATTGCTGTGACTGTGAATTTACAGCGAGCACACGATAGACACACACCTCCACACAAACAGCAGCCATCTTGACTACGATTCAGAATGACCAGCTCACTTGAGCACAGCGACCTGCCCCAGCGAGCAACCGGCCGCTACGGCCGGCGATGCGCTACAAGCGTTGGGATCTTTTTTTTTTGTTTGTTTTTACGGTTTCCTCTGAGGGAATAAGCCATATCAATTTAATCGATCGTATCAAAACCCAACGTTGGGTTGACATCACCCTCCGACGCTGGATAGACGTCGAGCTTTGTTTGGAAATCAAAAAAAAAAAAACATCCCCAGGGAGAATGTTTTTGTTCTAGAGACGTGGTGAGAAAGTATTATGCCATGTTCTTCTTCTTCAAGGTCGGATGATGTTCTCCAATGACCTTCTTAAAATGGTTTTCACAACACTGTCGGAACATTCTGCTGTCAACATTTTCAGCGGCACGTTTTTGTTTTTTTATGTCCCCAGAATTTAGAGTAGGACAACGTGCGTTAAAAACGCTATACATTATGATTCAACGTTCCTGTAACTCTGACTCAGTATTCCTGGTTAACTGGACTGAACACTGTAGTCACTAGGATGACATCCATCATTTACTCAACTATTGGAATCTGACTATTTACACGTTATTACATCAATAATCAAATATCTTTACTTACTTACTAAAATTACTTTTTTCATTCATTTATTTATTTAGTGTGTGTGTGTGTGTGTGTGTGTGTGTAAAAACATACTAAACCTCTGCACTAAAAAGTCATGAGGTTTAAAATCTAATATCAACAAAGATTACAGACTTAAAATTTAGACTTGTGCACCATAAACTAAACATACTTTGCTGGGGTTGGAGATAAACCTCGTCGCAATTTTTCCCTCACTTCACTTCCCCGCTCAACATTCTGCGACGACAAAAACCCGGCAAAGCCGCTGAATAAATGCAGGTTTTGTGTTACATTTTTGGCGCCGTGACACAAATCAGTAGAATGGTGAAAAGAAAAAAAAAAAAAAAAAAAAAAGTTGCAAAAGTGATGACGGTGTGTTTGTGTCGGTACGAGGTGTTTGTGTCACACCCCGTCTGACGTTCCTGACCTACGCAGCCGCCTCAAATGAAATTATAAGCCCTGATGCGTAGCCATGCCAACCTACTGGCTCCGCCGGGGGTTTTGAGAGCGGAGCGGAGTAAAAGCGAAGTAAAGCAGAGTGCCGTTCGGATCTCAAAGTCATTTGTACTCTGAATCGATCTAAAACGGCGTCTATCTTGTCGATCGCCATTGTTGTTATCACTCCTTCCCGGGTTCTGGGCGGCGCACAGCTTGACGAAGGCGTCCGTCCCGCCCGCGGCGCTGATTGGATAATCGTTAGTCCCCGCCGCGGCGCTCATTGGACCGATCGTTTTTTTGAACCGAGCAGCCGCCGCTTCGTGCCGTGATGCCGGACCCGAATAATCAGCGGAGTGGGCGGGTTTCAAAGGTCTGGAAAACAGGGCGAGTGTTTTTGTTCGTGTTGTACACTCCCTGATGTAGCCGGAGTGCGCAGACGCTGACTCCTGCTGCCTTTTCTGTCACGGCATGGAACAACCTTTCACTGTGCTCAGTCACAGGCGGCCCGCCTGCGTTACGACAAAATGATTAGTTAAAATCAAGTCTTCGTTCAAAACGCTGTGACCAGCAGCTCGTACATGTCACTGCCGGTGGGTCATTCTATCTGTCTGTTTATCGGTCCCAAATCTGCAGGATGCAATATCGGTTGGTGCCACTGCACCTAAGTAGTGGGCGCTGTTGCCTTTCCCCGGATGCTGCAACCTCACACCAACCTGCAACAGCGATGGCGGTTGTTAAAACAACAGGACAGCGTCTGGAGCGAGGCGGTGAATAATCCCTCACAAACTCTTCATGATAATACCATACAAATGACTTATTTGCACACACAAAAAAAGGATACACGAAGCTAACAGTTAAAACTGGTAACTCCGTTCAAGTCCCGGGTGAAGCAGCTTTAGATGTCAATGTTTCGTAAGAAAGAAAGTCGTTCCTTTGGCTTTGACGAATGAAAAACTTCACCTGAAAACAGCACGTTATCATCTCCAGAGTCACCAAAATGCGATTTACACCTTCACAGCCTCTTCAGCTGCGATGGCAACTCCTTCAACGTCCCTCGAAACAAAAAAAAACTAAAAACTGCACCATTGCGCACGTTCTTATTTGTTGCATATCAATCTGCTCAAATATCATTTTCATTGGAACTATAATTCGTACACCAGCCCAAACGTAAGCCGACTGACAATAAGCATCCCACTGTGCATCACAACTCACACATGCCTCCTCTGTGCAAACATGCAGTATCTGCTCACAGCTTAGCACTAATTACGTGCTTGTTTCTTTCAGTGGGAAGATGGGGTGACAGTTTTTTTTTTTTTAAGCTTTTTTTGAACAAATGCTCAACACTGACCTGAGTCCCTCTGTGGGGAGGACATTTGAGGGTTTCTGCTGCACGGGTTTCCACCGTCCTCTGCAGTGTCTTGGGGTGGTTCTTCCCCAGGCCTCGAAATACAAATCCAAATTCCAATGTAGTTGGGACTTTGTGTAAAACGTAAATAAAAACTGAATACAGTGATTTATTAATACAGATCCTTTTCAGGACCTGTCTCCCATTGAAATTGAGATATTTTGATTAACCAAAGGCACAACTTCAAGCGGTCACTCAGGTTCCTTGGTATTTGTTGTTCCGTACTGCAGATGAACCATCGAGCCTTTTCCCTGTTGTTAGAACGAGCGCTTTACCGGGTGTGCGCCGCTTCAAACTGAATGACGTGGATGGACCCGCAAACAACATGATGTGGAGCAGCAACCCAAAGCGGGAAAAAAAAATGTTTTGAAGGATGCAAAACAATTCATTACTGACGCTGATCTTTTTCAGTCCTCTCGCTGGTTAATTGATGGAGCTACTTTGTTTTGGTTACACTATGGCTTCACCTACCAGATGTGTCAAAAACACAGCACCGAGTGAGCCGTTTCATGGTGATACAGAAACAGAGTAGGTCCACCAGTCAGCAAAAAACAGGGCTGGAAAAGTCAAGTAGGCAAGTAATAAGAACAGTATAAAAGTGGTTGATAATGAACCCCCAAGCAATGTGTGCAACCTTTAAAACATTTTTTTTTTCAGTTTTGGGCTTACTGCTCAAAATCACCTTGCTTGCAGGTCTACAGCCACTTCATTCATTTTGGATCAGCACACTCCCGGTGAAGCGCTCGTCCTCGCACTGGGTCGGACGTGATGGGGTCTATTAGACTTGCATGGAGCAGCAAATACCACCGTACGGATAACAATCCGCACTATCACTTTAAATACGAGAAAATGCCACGCTGGGCGTTTGACGTTTACTAAACGTAGGACACGGGTCACAGTACCGCAAAGACTCATGTTTATGTTCTCCACCAGTGTGAAGTTGGTATGAGATGTTTTTGCCAGACATTTGGATTTTGGTTTCACCAACACCGCAACTGAAATCCCACAAGATACCAACGTCCAATGTTGTCTGTATCCCACGCTCGATGAAAGTTGGCACGCTGACGCTTCGCAGACGTTGGGTTTTGGTTACTTAACTCCATGACTTACAACCGACAATAGTTTGCGAGGCATGGTGACCAAAGCACAACAACGTCACAATATTAACCTCCATGACATTCCAACACTATTAGATGTCAGTGTTTTGTTGGTGTACGTCAATGCCGACAACTTAAAAACCAACAAAACCATCAACGTCCAATGATGTTTGCATTTCACGGCGCGTGGACGTGACCGTCACGGCGTTCAAGCAGAGGTTGGGTTTCGGTCACCGTACCTCACGAATAAATGACGGCATTCTACGTCGAGATGGCGTTGGGGTGAGACGTTTGGAAGGCGTTGGAATTTGGAGACTGCAAAAAAAAAAACAACCAACAAAACAAAAATACGACGTCTGCTGTCGTCAACGTGTCAGACTGACATTGTCGTGAGACGCCGTCCCCACATGGAGTTTTGGCCATCTGACGTCGTTCAACCAAACATCAGCATCTCAGGACATGGGTGGCGGCTGGGTAGGCTAGTGACTCATATGTTATTCGGGAAAGCACAAATAATGCAATGGAAACATTGCACTTCTTCCACCTGAAGTTGCTCGCTATTATTTGGGGAATGTGCGTGCGTGTGTGTGTGTGTGTGTGTGTGTGTGTGCGTCTGCGTGCCCGTGTGTTTGAGTGAGCGAGTTTCATGGGGGGGGGGGTAGAGTGTAATAGAAGGAGAGAGAGACATCGCAGGCTGTCATTTTTGTCGGAACTGAACTTCTGTACAAATGTCTCGAAAAAATCCCTCCGCCGGCAGATATGACTCCGGCTGGGGGCAATATTCTCTGCTAAGTGGCGAAGGTGGGGAGAGATGAAGGGAGGGAGAGAGGGAGAGAGACGGAGAGCGAGGGAGAGAGACAGCGACAGAGAGAGCGAGACAGAGAGAGAGTGAGAAAGAGAGAGTGACAGAGAGAGAAAAAGCGAGGGAGAGAGCGAGAGAGAGAGAGTGAGAGGGAGAAAAAGCGAGAGAGAGAGAGCGAGAGAGACAGAGAGAGCGAGAGACAGAGAGAAAAAGCGAGGGAGAGAGAGAGCGCAACAGAGACAGAGACAGCAAGAGAGAGAGGGACAGCAAGAGAAAGAGAGAGAGACCTTGACTTTTAAGGTTCCTTTATTTTCAGTCAGTCATGTCACAGCAGCAGAAACTGGATTACGAAGGAACCAAAAAACAACAAACATAGAGACAAACCACAGGAAATCACAGGTCAGTAAGGGTATGGACATCCTTCTTCAGAGGCAACTAGGTACGCAGGGATCTGTTGATGTCTTCACCAGGTTTGAGACCGCTGTTCACTATAAGGACAGCTCCCTTTGTAGCCCAGACTTCCTCCTTTGTACAGTTTACCTCCTGAGAGAGAGAGAGAGAGAGAGAGATATCACAGCTACCACAGGAAAATCACAGGTTAATAAGGAGGGAACCATCCTGGACTGAGCACAGCACCTCCCCAAAACATTTTTGAAAGTGTTTTGCCAGTAATTTGCCAGGTTTGTAAAACTCAAACTCCACCCTGAGGTGGGCTGAGAGTGGACCAACCGTCATCTGGGCCGGATCTACTGACCCCTGACAGCGTTCTTTCTGCTTCTCCAAACGGCCAGTTTGGCCACACCTGAAACAGTGTTCACCAGGACATGGACAGGTTTGTTTGACACAGTGTAAACAGGACCGGAGATAACAGGTTAAAAAGAGATCGCTCCCCCAGACCCTGAACCCACCGCTCCAGCAGCCCGAACAGCCCCCGCAGCCGAGGACACAGAACAAGCAGGTGCTGCAGCTGTCTCCCTCTCAGAGCAGAAGATGCAACCGTGCTGGGATCCAGGTGTGCCAGATACCTGTTTGTAGCCACCGCCTCATGCACGATCCTCCAGTGGAGGTCGCCCATCCGTTTGTCGACAGGGGGCTTGTACAGAGATCGCCAGCAGCCATTAGGGGATGCTCCAGGGCCAAGCCCGACAGCTGCACCCCCTGCCAAAGAGTGTAGGTGGGCCACCTTGATGCAGGTGTAGTAGGCAGCTTTCTTGCCCACTGCCTCAAACCCCCCCAGCTTGGGAGTAGAAACAGTCCCATTCGGTCGCACTCACCGTCCCATTGGTCAGACAGAGTACGGTTCTCCCATAAAAGCCCGATAGGGCACCGGCAGGGAAGCACGGACTTCATCCACCAACCTGCGCAGCAGTCTGGAGGATCTGCTGCCCGTTGTCTCCATGTGCTGCTCCGCGGACGCCTTCAGCAGATGACCCAGCTTGACGCACCCGGCCCTGTGCAAGCTGGAGCGCAGGCTGGAGGAGGAAAGGAGGCCGGAGTCCGGCAGTGGGTTCTCCAACAAAGGCTCCCCCAAACAGCCACATCGCAGGGGTAATCGCGGTGTCACGGTGGACCTTAAAAACCTGTCATGACTGCAGCACTGACTGAGAGAAGGGAGTCAGCCCGGTCAAGCCCATCCCCTCGGTCCGCAGCAGGAACGGCTGCTCGTCATGAGAGAGGCGCCCCGCCCGCCTCAGCAGCACCTTCGCTGTGTCCAGACAACGCAGTCCACAACCGTACGACAGCCTCTGCACCGTCTGGAGGCGAAATGCCATGACCTTGGAGCGAGAGAGAGAGAGAGAGAGAGAGAGACAGAGAGCGAGAGAGACAGAGACAACGAGAGAGACAGAGACAACGAGAGAGACAGAGACAACGAGAGAGAGTCCTAAGCAGGGGCGTGCTGACTAGATGTCCCTCAGTTTAAAGGGGGCTGATGGTGGAGTTCAGACCCCTCATAAAACGTAGTTTAGTTAAAAATAAAAATTAAGAGCGAGAGATGAAAAGTACTGTATAAGGATGTGGAAATATGTTTCACAATTAATTATATGCCGATATTAAATCAATTTGATACTTTGAAGGCAGGAAAAGTGTATTTCCGGTGAATATTAGTTTAGAAAATACAACATTTGCCCGATTTAACGTGGCCTCCGGTATGAACCACGCCCCTTTCCAGTCTTCTATCCAAATGCATCGACAGAGACAGATCATTTTGTTGGCTGAGCACATAGAAACGTCTCTGTTCACTTCTACTCGTGACATTTTGTGAAATGTGACCACCACCCTGGCGGCCAGTACGTTGGTGACTTCAGCTTGCGATGGGGAGAGGAACCACATTTAAGGTGGTTTGGTGTAACCGGCGCGATCAGGACTGTGGCTCGAGGACGTTGGTCCCATGTCATACGGCGAGGTTTACAACATGAAAGCCAAGCACAACGTTTTCCGTGCTTAAAATTAACCTTGAAACGTAATAAGCTGCGGCTGTGCATCCTGCTACTGGAACGAGTCAAAGCATCCACAACAAAAACAAAGGCAGTCGATCTGTGGAATGGAACCCAAGTGAATCATTTTCAGTGGGAGGAGAGAAAAATAGTCCATGATCAATGGCTGGTTTGTCTGGTGGGGAAGCACAAAAACCATAAATGTGCAAAAAAAAAAAAAAAAGTGTTTGAGAGAAAGCCATGAAGGTGAAGCCATGTTGCTTTGTGAGCAGGGAAAGAAAAACCAATGTCTTTGGCATATTGCAAAGTTGAACCTGGAACCCGGAGTATGCATGTTTACATAATAAGCGCTTTTGTAAGGTTTTTTTTTTTTTAAACATGACTATGTGATGATACGGTTCATAGTTGAAGTCCCAGCTCTGAAACTGACCCATTTCTGCAGAGCGCACGCGCATGCGCACACACGCAACCTGTGGAGCGTTAGAAAATAATTCCTCTCGCAGAGATTTGCCGAGACACCCGCTTGCCCTAAACACGCACAACACGCATTTATCAAACTGCGGTGTTTAAGCACAAAGCGGCGCTACACCGAGCGAGATTCTCCCCCGACAGAATTAGCTCAGGTAGGGAGGGAGCGAGCGAGGGAGTCGCCTCTCTCTCCCCGCTTCATCTCATTTCCATAATGTTTGCGTATCTTCAAGTAGGTGGAAATGCAAAACGCAATATAATTATGTTGTACCGCTGTTGACAGCTGATCTGTCAGCTCAGCTCATGCTGGAGAGGCTCTGCTGTGTTTGTGAAAAAGGGAGAAAGAAAGAGAGAGAGAGAAAGAGAGAGAGAGAGAGGGAGGATTTGTGTGTGGGTTCGGCTCATCTATCAGGCTCTGACAAGACTACTTACCTGGAGGAGTAAAAATAAAATGATATCAGAGGAACAGCAGTTTTTGCATCCAAGCCCATGCAAAAAAACAAAAACAAAAAAACAACAACACAGCTCTCCCTATCTCACCGCTGGTTATTCACCTCCCTCCCTCCCCCCCATCCCTCCCCCCCATCCCTCCCTCCGGCCGAGGCAGATCGCTCCCCCTCCGGTGGAAATTACCCGGCTAGACAAACGCCAGCACGGGAGTGTAATCTTTCAGAATCACCTGGAGAAGTCCTGGAGAAGAAGGTGCCCTTCCCTCCCAAGCCGCTGTGCGAGGAACTGGGGGCCGGCCTCCTTCAGCGTGTTTATTTGCAGCCAAGTACAAATTAACCTCCCAAGATCAACAATGAACCTAATTAGATTTTGTTCTGCAGCGCACATCTCTGAACACAGATCACAGCTTGTCGGGAGATGAATCTCCATCTGTCTGGCTGCACAGGGCGAACTGGGAGGAGGAGCGGAGGCTCGCACAAGATCACTCCCAGGGATGGATGGAGGAAGCCGTGCGTGCTGGAGGGAGGGAGGGAGGAAGGAAGGAAGGAAGGGGAATGGAGAAAGGAAGGAATGAAGGGAGGGAGAGAGGGAGGGAGGAGGAAGGGGAAGGGAGGGAAGGAGGGAGGGAGGGAGGAAGGAAAGGAAGGAAGGGAGGGAGGGAGGATGGAAAGGAAGGGAGGGAGGGAGGGAAGATGGGAAGAAAGGGAGGGAGGGAGGAAGGGTGGAAGGGAGAGAGGGAGGGGAGAAGGAAGAAAGGAAAGGATGCAGTGAGAGGGAGGGTGGGATGAAGGAAGGAAGGAAGGAAGTAAGGGAGGCAGGGAGAAAGGAAGGAAGGAAGGAAGGGAGGGAGGGAGGGAGGGAGGAAGGAGCCGCCCAGCTTGATGCTGACGCTGCGCTGATGGTGCGATGGGATGGAGGGCGCGGGGGCGCACGCAGCGGCGCGGCCGTACGGCCGTGTTTCCGGGCGTCGACCCCTCCACCATAGCTTCATCAGGTGCGAGGCGGCGGCGACAGGACGAGCACAGCCCGCTACGTCACACGGTGCTGAGTCCAACACGTCCAACACCATAGCACTGAGCCCCGGGATGACATGGCAGCGCCGCTTCTAGGCCGCGTGGTTGGTGGCGGCGTCGCGTCGTTTGTTTCACCCTGTTGTTCACGTTCTTCTCGCGACGCTTGCTCTTCAGGACGGGAACGCGAGGCCACGCCTTTCGAGGCACAACGGCCGCCGTGGAAGCGCAACGCAGCACTAAATTAAGTCAAAGCGGATTAAAAGCCTTTTTTTTTTTTGTGTCGCCGCGGAACTAATGATCACAACCTGGTGGGGGAAGAAAAAAAAAAAAAAGTCAAATCTCCGCATTGCACGAATGGACCGGGAGGGAAAACTGAACCCGAAGCCCGAAAGATCTAAATAGCATGGACATTTCCCTAAGCCGCCACTGGACATGACGGCATTACCATGGTGTTTGTGACAAGGAGCGAGATAAAGTGGTGGCGGAGTGGAGGGGTGGAGGAGTGAACGGTTGGAGGGGTGGAGGAGTGAGCGAGTGGAGGGTCGGAGGGGTGAGCGAGTGGAGGGGCGGAGGAGTGAGCGAGTGGAGGGGTGAGCGAGTGGAGGGGTGAGCGAGTGGAGGGGCGGAGGAGTGAGCGAGTGGAGGGGTGAGCGAGTGGAGGGGCGGAGGAGTGAGCGAGTGGAGGGTCGGAGGGGTGAGCGAGTGGAGGGGTGAGCGAGTGGAGGGTCGGAGGGGTGAGCGAGTGGAGGGGTGGAGGGGTGAGCGAGTGGAGGGGTGAGCGAGTGGAGGGGCGGAGGGGTGAGCGAGTGGAGGGGCGGAGGGGTGAGCGAGTGGAGGGGCGGAGGAGTGAGCGAGTGGAGGGGTGAGCGAGTGGAGGGGTGGAGGAGTGAGCGAGTGGAGGGGCGGAGGGGTGAGCGAGTGGAGGGGTGGAGGGGTGAGCGAGTGGAGGGGCGGAGGAGTGAGCGAGTGGAGGGTCGGAGGGGTGAGCGAGTGGAGGGGTGGAGGGGTGAGCGAGTGGAGGGGTGAGCGAGTGGAGGGGCGGAGGGGTGAGCGAGTGGAGGGGCGGAGGGGTGAGCGAGTGGAGGGGCGGAGGAGTGAGCGAGTGGAGGGGTGAGCGAGTGGAGGGGTGGAGGAGTGAGCGAGTGGAGGGGCGGAGGGGTGAGCGAGTGGAGGGGTGGAGGGGTGAGCGAGTGGAGGGGCGGAGGAGTGAGCGAGTGGAGGGGCGGAGGAGTGAGCGAGTGGAGGGGCGGAGGAGTGAGCGAGTGGAGGGGCGGAGGAGTGAGCGAGTGGAGGGGTGAGCGAGTGGAGGGGCGGAGGGGTGAGCGAGTGGAGGGTCGGTGGAGTGAGCGATTGGAGGGG
>NC_137199.1:26048425-26093425 GCF_960531495.2 Zeus faber
GCGCGCGAGCGCGGCTGCCCAGAACGGCCCGGGGCGGCGGCTGGTGCCCGGCGGCCAGGTGGCGGGACTGCGGGCGCATTAGAGGGGCTGCCGGCGCCGCCCACACGGGACTCCCTGGTATTTCCGAGCGTGGCACCGTCACCGCCGTGCCCATTATTCACTGCCAGCTGCGGGGTGCCAGGCGTCCTCGGCTGGGTGTTGTTTAATGGCGCCAACTCCATCCATCATGTCAGGTAATGAGCTGAGAGTGACTGTGATGGCTGCGTACGCTCACGCACGGGCACTAACACCCACCTTCCACAAGGACTCCCACAACAAACGACAATAGAGAGCACTTTTCCCTGAGACGGGATGAAAAGGACCATGCAGATGGTGCACAGGAGGAGAGGGGGAGGAGGAAGGAACAGGGGAGAGAGAGAGAGAGAGAGAGAGAGAGACAGAGGGGCACTGTATTCTCTGCTTCCCTTTTGTTGAACATTATGCCCCGCGTTAAATAAAAAATGGCTGTTTCACTGTGAGCAGCCTACATATTCATGTGTCCCTGCCGCCGACAGAGCCAGCTACTTCCTTCCCCGCAGCACCTGTGGCTCGCCAAAAAAAACAAAAAACGACAAACGGGATACGGGCAAAAAAATAATAATAAAATTGCAATAAGACACTCAAATAAAAACAGCGGTGCCGGAACAGCCCTCCTCCTGTGTTTCTATGTGCACACGCCGTCCCCTCCAGCGGTCTAACTCCGACACCACAGCAGCCATCTCAGGATGGATCTATTAAGGAACAGGGACAACAAAGATGGAGGAGCAATGGAAGAGAACGAGGGATGGACTAAAAAAACTAACAAACACAAACACCACAGAGGGAACGGACGGATGGACGAGCGAAAAGGGAAGAGTAAAATAGGAACTGTTCAACGATTGATCTTTCATCTTGCTCTCTCATTACATTTCTTTTTCATTTCAGGCATTGATCGCCGTTGCAAAGGGGGATAAACAACACAATCCCTGGGCCATCCCACTTGTTGGGACCCGGGAGGGGAACAACACCTGTCTCGGGTCCAGCGGGCAGCTCGCAAAATAACAGACAAAAAGCCAGGCTCCCTTCTCTTCGGGGGTAATTGCATCTTGTTTAATGGGCGGAAATACACAGACCCGGCAAAAATTTGGCCGCCAAAAGGGGGGGGGGGGTGAAGCGGACGCCTTTATCATCAGAGCATCCGTGAGTGGCGGGCAGTTTAATTCTCACCAAGACCCCCCCCCCCCACCACCACCACCACCATGTGCGTAAAACCCAATTTTTTTCTCTTCCCTCGAACCACATCAATCTATCACAACAGTTTAACAACTGTGAAGGGAAACAGCACGGCTCTGCACAACTACAATGAAAACACTGGACAGATGGATGGACTAACGGGTGGATGGACTGACGGATGGACTGATGGATGGATGGACTGATGGATGGACTGATGGATGGACTGATGGATGGATGGACTGATGGATGGATGGACTGATGGATGGATGGACTGACGGATGGACTGATGGATGGATGGACTGATGGATGGATGGACTGACGGATGGACTGATGGATGGATGGACTGATGGATGGATGGACTGATGGATGGATGGACTGACGGATGGACTGATGGATGGATGGACTGACGGATGGATGGACTGATGTATGGACTGATGGATGGATGGATAGATAGACAGATGGATGGATAGATGGACAGACAGACAGACAGACAGACAGACAGGTTCCAGGGTGCTGTCTAGGCTCTGGCTACAGCTCAGTCTAGCGTCACCAGGGTTTGACGGCTTCTTTACCTGCTTCTCCCGGCGGTGACGTCTGCCGGAGCGGCAGAGCGGAGGAACATACGACAAAAGAGAAACAGATTTTTCCAAGTTACAGGGGAGCGGGGAGACGGTGGCGCGGCTCCACAACTTAATTACAAGCTTGAAAAAAAAAAAACGCCATTGTTCCTGGAGTGTTCTGCAATGCACGCGGGACCATCGGCGGCGGCGTCGAGGGAGGGGAGGATTTCACTCCTCGACGTGCGTGTAGACACGTGCAAGTGTTCATAAACAGCTACGTTAGAGTATATACTGTATCTATGACAACAAACACACACACATTCTCCTACTGGTATCAAAGTGAGGTCCCAGTAAACACACCTGGTTAATGACAGTCCACAAACACACTGGAGGACATATCTCTAGCACACGCACACGCACACACACACACACACACACACACACACACCCCTTTATATAATCAAACCCTCTCTGTATCAAAATCAGAATCAGGAACTTCTCTTGGTGAATGGTGCCCACATTGATAAAATACACATTTTTAAACAAGTAAAAAAAATAAAAGGCATAATAAAATATACATAAAGAGTATACAAACAAGAAAAACAACATAATTGCTCGTATATAAACAAGAATGGAAGGAATTGACAGAAAAAGAAAGATGTTTGCAATGGAGTGTTTAAGGTAACACACACACGCACGCACGCACGCACGCACGCACGCACGCACGCACGCACGCACGCACGCACGCACGCACGCACGCACGCACGCACGCACACGCACACACACACACACACACACACACACACACACACACACACACACATTAAGTAGTGGAGGATGAGGGAGTGTCAGGCTCACCAAACAGCCCCACCTCCGAGCGAAGTGTCACCCAGTGTTATGATGGAGCGATAGGGACGTCCCCAATGCAACTCCCCCAAAACAGATTAAACTCCGTAATGGCTTTTGTGTTACTGTCATCTTCGGCTAATTACGTGGAATTACATCATCATCGTCGGCGGCATCAAGCGCCGTGATCCGAGCGGTGGGAGAGAAAGCTGCCTGTCATCCATCAAATATATGTACTGCACCCTTCCAGGAAAACGCCCTCCGAGCGCTCAGATCCTCTCAGGTGGCATCGAAGTGAGGTCCGAGTAAACACACCTGGTCAGCGAGGACCCACGTTGCTGGTGCACTTCTAAACCAAAATATCCTCAATATGGACCTCACATGTATTGGAAAAGAAACACACACACACACACACACACACACACACACACACACACACACACACACACACACACACACACACACACACACACACACACACACACACACACACACACACACACACACACACACGTGCGCACACCTTAACTTTCAAACCCTCTCCCAATCAAAATCAGGATGGCGAGATAATGGCCACTATTGTTTTGCACCTCGCAAACACGTTTTCAAATCTCATTCATGTGAAATTGTAAAATGTCCAGCTGAGGAAACGATGCTCTGTTGTACAGGATGAAGAACCAGCCCTGGTCGGCCACCAGGGGCCGTGTGCGTCAGACAGCGACATCGTTCTTTCGGATTCCGTGTCGAGTCGGCTACTTTTTTCAACTCCTGCGACAAATCGGATCCAACAGCCACGACAGGGCCTTTCTTAATTTACAGGAACTGGGCTAAAAACGAAGTAAACAAGCAACTATATAAAATAACACAATAAATCCAGTGTCAGAAATTAATCGTGCGTTTTTATTCACACTTTTCAAAAACTTGTTCATGGAAAATGGTAAAAACTTCCAGCTGTTCTGCTGCTCTCCCATTCTTTCCGACACATTTTGAGACGCAATATTTTGACACCTGCACTACAATAGCCACTAGGGGGGCGTCCAACGGTCCGATACATTGTTGAATTCAGTGTAAAGCGCGCGCGTTCCCTCGCCGTCGTGCTGAAAAACAGGCCGCCGCCGCCGCCTCGTCCTCTTCCGCCCGTTTCTATCTATCTTCACACTCTTCACTCTTTCTTTCGATAAGATAAACACACAATAAAGGTGATTACATCTGCGTCGTGTTTTCCCTTCTCCGTCGCATCCGCAGCCCGAGACGCAACAGCAGCCGCTCCAGCTGCAGAAAAGAGAACGAGAGCGAGCGAGAGAGAGAGAGAGGGAGAGAGAGGGGGGGAGGGGTGCCCACTATCGCCTCTTTTCATCTCCCTCTCCCATCTTCCCCCTCGTTCCTGTACCTCCTGGGCCCCGGAACGCTCCGTAGTAATGGAACTTCCCCGGCGTTGGAAAACAAGATAGGGTGTATAAATGGGACGCGCGGCCAGAGAAGCTATTTCTTCCTCTCCGGCTGGAAACGTATGGGCCGGGCGGCGCAAAACTACAGTCGCGGCGGACAGCGCCGACGCGTTCCGGGGGGAAGAGTAATCGCCCGCCGCGGAGGAGGAGGGGAGGAGAGGGGGGAGGGGGGGGGAGGAAGGCGAGTTCAGTTGTGAGGAGTTTACAGATACAGCGGCAGGGGGGAGTCTGTTCCTCGGTCGTTCCCGAGGCGAAGGGGTTGGGGTGACGCCTCCCTCCATCTCAATGTGAACTCCCCAAGTCGCACGCACGCACGCGCCGATGCATTGTGGGAGATTAAAGGATTAAAAAGCAGCCGCTTCCTCACGGATCAATCACTGTCTTTGGGTAATGAGAGGAGATTACACAACAATCGCTGTCGGGAAACGTATGATTGCCGTCGCCAGTGATTCAGTTCCGCTTTTGCGATTCCTCTCGTAAGGAAAAAAATATATATCAATTATCGATTAGTGTTAAATTTGGGTGAAACGGCACGCGCACACGCACACACACACTTACTTCAGAATAAACTAAATGTACACATGGGTTTTCTTCTTTCCAACCCAGAATTCTCTGTTTGCTTTACACAGCTTTGGGTTTTGGCTGCACCGGCCGTATGGATGGTTTTAAGTTTAAATCCGCTCCGGTAAACGGGTGGAGAGTTTGGGCGTCAGGAGATACGAGGTGGAGGAGGACGGGAGGCGATGGTGTTTTTTTTTTTTTTTGCCGTGACGAGCAGAGGGGATCAGAACGGCGTGACAAGGGGAAACACGCCAGGCAGGTCTGGGTAAACACGCTGAGGCAAGACGCTGAAATACCCCCTTCCTCTTCCTCCCCCCCTCTCTCTCCGTCTCTCTCTCTCTCTCTCTCTCTGACTTTCCTTCCTTTCCTCCTATGGGTCCTCTGTCAGGGGTGGAAGAATACTCCGACCATTTAACTTCGGTAAAGGTACAACTATCCCAGAATTATCACGCTGACATTTATTTTTCAGAAAAAGTACTTTACTCAAGTACTTGCTGTTAATGTACTTCAAACTTAAAGTACTTCACACTTCAAGTGCTACTGCACCATTTATTTGCAGCTGAGTGGTCAAATAATTATTTTCTTTAAATCATAAAAAATGATGAAAACAATTAAATAAGTAAAAATAATTGAAATAAAAATAATAATATAACAATATAAAATAAGTGCAGATACTTGGAATACGTACTCACCTGCAGTAACTAAGTACTTGTACTGCATTACTTTCCACCACTGTCCTCTATCTCATTCTGGATCACCCTACTTGGCTTTTACTTTTTTCATTGTGTTCACCCTCTTTTTGCATTCTTTTTCGTGTTTGTTTTTTTACATACTGTGTATCACGCATTTGTTCTTTTTCCTATTTGAAGGTATTCCTTATTGCTTCGCCGCCTATATTTCCATCTCCACCGCTCCCTCCATCTCTCCACCTAATCTGTTTCGCGGTCTCTCCGGAGGAGCCTTCTCCACTGTTTATTTACCTCGGCGAGAGGAAACTTGTCCGACTCCAAACACCGGGGGAGGGAACCAAATGTAAACACTCACGTCTGCATCGCCGACTTAAAAAGAGCGACACGGGCGGTTGTCGGGGGTCTGACGTGCGTGTTTACGAGTCAGACCTCCGGAGTGACAGTTTGTGTACATTTTGGGAGGCAAAGTGGCTCTAATCTGACGACGAGCCCCGATGAAGAAGATTAGATGAGGTCATGACAAAGGATCACGCCGATGGGTTTTGACAGTGACGCTGATGAGGTTAATTCTTCGGCATATCTCTCCGGTGTTTTTTTGGGGCTCTAAGTGGCTCCTGCAGCGGGTGATCCGGACGTCAAAAGAACAAAAAAAACCAAAAAAAAAACCCTGCCGCCCCCATGCGCCCTCTTCCGCCTCTTCCCATTTCGAGGTTTTCCAGGTGTAGCGATGCAAGCCTGGCGAACGACTCAGGAGTCGGGAGTCACTCCGGCAAAAGAGTCGACTCGACTCACGAAACCCCCCCCCCCCCCCCCCCAAAAAAAAACAAACAAAAAAAAAGCCGAACAGAACAAACAGAAAACAAATACTGAGGATTAGATTATTACACCGATTCCACCCAAATAAATCATTTTAGCAGAATGATTCTTGTGGGAGTTCCATTCACCACTCCGAACCGAGCTGAGCCGGCACTTCCGACTCAAACAGTCAAACCGACTGAATCAAACCAACAAAGCGTCTGGAAAGTTGAACAAATCTTTTTTTTTTTTTTAACCGGGACGCTCCTGAAAGAGCCGAATCTCCAAAAAAAAAAAAAAAAAAGAGCCAAACTTTTCATCGCCATCCAGCTTCCACAACCGACCGACCGACGGACCAGCCCCGCCAAAAACACAAACACGCAGAGACACTTTCTCCTCCCTTGAAAACAAAGAGGAAAAAAAAACAACAAAAAAAAAAAACACGAGGCGTGGGACTGAGTGGCGAATGTCTCCTGACAGCTTGGCACACAATATTGTGCCGGATCGCAGGGAAAACCACGACATGTCCATAAACAAACGCTTTATTTTTAGAGCAAAAATGAAAGTACAAGTTTATCTCCTCGGTTTGGGGAGAAATCTTTTGACAGGTTTATACCAGGGACAGAAACGCGGGACGGTAGAAGAAAAAGAGCTCCTTGTTTGGCGTTGGACTGAATCTATGTCTGTGAGCGCTACACGCCCCGAGTGGATCCATATCTCTGTAGTGGAAACTCAAAAGAATGAGGCTCTCTACCTTCCCCCCTCCCCCCTGCCATCTTTAGCGGTTTGACTTCACATTTGTTTGATTTTTGAATGAACACAACAAGCTTGACAGGCTCTGGGCGAGTTGGTGATTTCTCATCGGGACCCCTATACAACTGAAATATTACCCGCTCCGCCCCATCTGGAATATCCGGGCTCGGATTTAATTCCTCCGCCACGGAACAATGCTTGTCGGCATTCCTGGAAACGCAACGGCGGCGCCGGCAGCCGCTACGAACGCTGAGATGAAAAACACTCCCTCGATCGATCGGCGCCCGAGGCAAAAGCCCCGTTCATGGTCATGGTCCCCGGGGTGGAGCTTCAGGAAGACTCAAGGATAACCGTAAAGGAGAAGTAAACTCATGTGTCTCCCCCTGATTCCCCCGGAGGTTTCAAGCTCCTGGAGCGCAGCGACAGGCTGCCATGCGCTTGGAACCGCCGCGGCCAGGCTACGTCCGGCCGCGGGGGGGCGGGGCTACGTCCGGCGACGACCCGACGGCTTCGCGCCGACAAGGAAAGTTGAGCAGGTTTCAACTTGATGCAAATGAGCAGCGCCGGGCGACAGCCAATGGGAGGGAAGATACGCTATCAATGGCACTGATCCTTGGAAAATGGACGCCCGGACCACTGCGTAATTGTTCACGTTTAAGGTATTTTTTTTTTAAATTAAAACGTTCGTGGAACTCTCCATAAAATAAGAAAACTGTCATTTTTATGTTTCTCCAATAAGGACAATTCTTAATTTTAAGGGACGGATGTCAAACTACGGTCATTTTTTTAAGAGGTCATTTATTTTGCAGCTAAGTAAACAGCTCTGCTATTTTAACTTTCTTTTAAAAGTACACAGGGCACCATCCATCCCTATCATGTATATTAAACATGGAGAGGGAGAGAGGTTTGAAACGTTTGGCGCGCCCGCATCAGCCTGTGGATTTTGAGCCGACGCCCGCAAAAGCCAGGGGCGCCGAGACCTGGCGACGAGACGAGGGCTGCTTGGACTCTTGTTTTGTTATGCTGCAGTATTGGTCTGTACGACATATGGAATATGTACGTGCTTATAGGCGAGGCAGTTCCCTATAAGCTTATAGGGAGTTACCGCGTAGGATTGTTTGAAAACTACATCGAGCGAAATCGAAGCGAATGACGTTTCATCTCAACAAACTCTGACTGTTTTGAGTTGTTTTAAGTCTGAAGACACTTTGAGCTCAACAGGAAGCTTTACTTTGGATATTACCACCGTTTAACAGCAGGGGGGAAACAGCCTGCTCTTCTACAGCCGGTCAGCCCTGACGGACCGCCCAAAAGACCGGGGAGATGATTCTCAGGGCGACCGACAGTATTTCCCGATCCCTCACATTTACAGGCGTCCTCCGATTAGTTTTATTATCAGAAATATTGCTGAATGCAGATTTTAGAACCCAGAGAGGTGGTTAAAGCCACGGGGGCGATGAGAGAGGAATGAGAGAGGAGTGTGGGGGAGCCGTCTCAAAGGAAAATACTCTGCATTTTCAAGCCGGGCCCCCGTTTACATTTAGTTTTGTCAACATTTTCCAATCGTCTCTGAACAAAGACAATGAAATGTTTCAAGTTCAGCGTCTTGACCAGCTCCGCCGCGGCAGTGCATGTGGACGCCGGGGGGGCCGTTTCAGTCAATGAATGTCTGCATTCGGGAGGGAATGGAATCGGACTGGATTCAAACGCTATTTCTGTCCAAAGACTGTGAGAGACTACGGCTTAATGATAAAAGCCACGATCTAAATTTAACCCCGGTGCTGATATCTCGCCTACGGACTCTGAGCACCACCGGCCTGGAAGTTGGAGCAGGCTCGGACACAGATGGGGCCCGTTGGTGGTGGTTCAAGGCCTGGGCTTTCCAGACCTCCGCCAAGAGAAAGAGAGGGAGGGTAATCCATCAGGCCAAGGCACACAGGCGCCCGGGGGGGGGGGGGGGGGGTGCGCGCGCTGATCCTACAAGACTGATTGGGCCTCTGCGGGGGGGGGGGGCCCCCCCGAATACCACGGACATCAGCGTCTGGGCCGCTCCGCTGAGGCCGGGGCTGGAGCGAGCCAAGCCACTGACCTGCTTCGGGGAGGATACTGCGGAGGAAGCCCATAACACTCCTAATATATAAACTCTATCACTGGATATCACCAAAATAGAAGCTGCTAAGCACAAACAAAGGCGGCTGTTTAGAAAACACACACCTCCCCATCCATCAAAATGTGTCTCCACGCAACTGATCCATTGACTTTGTCTCTCCATTTCCTTAGTAATTACCGAGCGACTCTGTAATTTCACCTGCAATTACTACTGTAATTACACTGCGGACACAATCTTCCAAATACCGAGTACAACCTCTGCGGGCGATCGTTACTCCGCGCCGCGGCCCCCGGAAACCCGCCGCCGCCACGGCAACCCCGGATGACTGACAGGCGGGAGAGAGCGGCGGGAGAGATAGTTAGACAAATGGAAGCTAAGATATAGTTTGACAGACAGATGGGAGCATAAATGGATGGTTTGGCAGCGTGATAAGGTAAATAGGCTGATGGATCACCAAACAAATACAGGAGCAGGATGGAAAAAGAAAATAAAGGGAGAAGAAAGAGGGGGGAGGGAGGGGAAGAACATCAGATAGGAAGCAAGATAGGCTGATAAACACAGATGGATTGTGTTGATACACTGCGAGGGATGCGGGGCGGGGCGGCGGCGGCGCGATCGATAGATTGTTTTATTCTATTTTGCCTGCCAAACTGGAGATGTGGCGGAGCCGCTATCGTCATGGCAATCTGCCTCAGACGGAGCCTGGTGTGACTGTCACAGATGGAGACGATACCGACACGTCTCAATCTGCCGCCACAAACTACAACCAGGCTGCCTCGGTGTCACCGTCTCCGAGCGCTATCAAAGAGGACGCTGTAAATCCTGTTCCCCAGGACGCCGCACACATGCACACACACTTAACCACCACCACGCCCTTCTCCCGCTATCTGTGAAAGAACTGGACATAACATCGAGTGTCTGAGTTTTATGTGTCCACATGATATGCGTGCACTTCGTTAACAACTCAGTGTGTGTGTGTGTGTACTATATGGGAGGTAGTGGGGTGTAAATCTCCGGGAAGGAACACCATTCCAGGGTGGTAACCCTCGCGGCTGGGGGCTCAGAGCTTTACTGTAACTATCATGCGATAGAACAAGCGGATTTTGCAAAATGGCGGACGATCCCGATGATTTTGAGCCGGCACACGCAGAAATAATATATATATCTTTTTTTAAATGGCGCTATAAGCGCCGACAACCAACCACAGGTGCGGCAGCTCATTACGGCAGCTTGTGTTCATCACGTCAGGACGGGAAGACAAGTGTACGAGGTGTTGGAAAGAGCTTCTCCTTAGCTGGAAAGGTGGCTCTTTCCTCCTCCTCCTCCTATCCGGGCGGCGGCTCCTGGAGGGGACAGACTTGGGGCCCCTGACGTGCGCTGCTGAGAGGGCTGCTAATAGACAGCGGGGGCCACCGTGAAGCGTGGCCTCCGGAGCTGCAGCATCTCTCAGCCCCTGACAGCTTCCAGAGGGCTGCGCTCCTCCGCCATGACACCTTCACCGCCACGACACACACACGCACACACACACTCGCACGCACGCACGCACACGCACACACACGCACACACACACGCACATGCACACACGCTCGTAAGGCAGAGTGTCCTCTGCAACAAAAAAACGGCACAAATAAAAGTTTGGCACGTATGCAAATTCACACGCACGTACCGACACACACACACACACACGCACGCACACACACACACACACACACACACCCATTTGAAATGTGGAAATAATACCTGACAAGTGGAATTCAAGGATCGTGATAGTGACATTTAAATAAAAAAAAAAAAGAAAAAGGAAAAAGGAAAAAGGAAAAATAAGGGATGAAAAAATAACCTGCAACCCACGCCCTGCCTGCCCCGCATGCTCCTGCAGACAGGGGTTATGGAAATAAACAGCCGTTGGTGCCATGTTAAGGGGAGAAACGCCACTCAATCTCTGGATATACAAAAACAAGTTGAAAACAAAAACAGGGCTCACATCGCCCCCGCCCCATCTCTGGAAATATAAAAATATAAAACCTGGTGTTTACAGGTTTAGATGCGCAAGGAGGGAAGGCAAGAAGGAAGGGAGGGAGAGAGAGAGAGAGAGAGAGAGAGATGGAGCAATAGAAAACAAGAGTGTGTATATTCATGTGAAAGCACAAGCAGCGAGAAACTATCACTGCTTCAGGTCTGATCAGCAATTTAAAATAAGTTGATAAATACTCTTCTGTCAAGGGAAGTAGCTATTCATTCATGAAATGTGTGTGTAGATGAGCAGAACGTAGGTAGGTATTGGAAAAGCTGTAGATTGCTGTTGTGAACGGACAGCATTAAATACATTGTAATACTGTAATAACTGGCATTGTAATAACATAGTAATAACTACTCAATAATTGGTATTCATGCCCATACTATTGTTCACATGTAGTGTAAATTCATCCTGTACAGTATGTCCATTATATTCATACTAGCACCCACAGTCATTCTAGAAAACAGACTGCTACCTCGGCCGGGATATGCTGTGCGCAGAATCACATTTTTTACATTTTGCCTTCATATTGGCTTTTATTAATTTCAGACTGTTTAAGAATCAGAATGATTTTTTTTTCCCACAAGGAATATTTTCATATACGAGGAATTTTTCATGGTCATTGGTGTTTTTCTCTATGGACGATTTACATAAAAAAAGGCTGAAAATAAAATATGAAATAAAATATTAATAAAATTGCGTAGAAATTAAAATAAAAAATAAAAAGCCAAATATACAAAAATAGCCAGAACACAATACAGAAATAGTTAAATATATAAAAATATCCAGAATATACAGTACAATATGTGACTACTGAATATGAGTGCAGTGTATATGAGATAAGTGATTGGTAGGGGTATATAGGGTACAAATTCTACATTAATGCCATGTAGCTTACTTGCTAAGTTATAACAGCTATTTTTGGAGACTTTTTAAAATACTTTTTAAAAACTGACTTTAAAAAAATGTGTTTTACATGATAATAATTTACCTCCCTACTTACCTGTAGAGTGTTTACCACCATGGACATGCTTCCAAAGCTGCCAAATAATAATAATAATAATAATAATAATAATAAAAAAAAAAAAATAATAATAATAATAATAAAAGTAAAGATAGCTGCAGGCAGCAATACACAGGGTCCAGTTTAGTCGTGTTAGGTACATTGAAGGGTTTACATTGACCGCCGCATCGGCTTCCCCGGTCTGTCGTCTCCTGGTTGCTCGCCTCGCAGAGCAACCACTATGTCACTCTGTGGTCGACACAGCGCAACCCTCCGAATGCGAATGAGCCCCCAGAGATGGAAGCCGGATTTATATAACAGTTCATGATGTCGCAAAGCTCCTGAAACTAACCAAATCGCCTCAACGTTCTCCAACCTCCGGTAGAATTACGACCGCCTTTCACCAATTGCTGCGACAAATGCACATGGATACTGATCGAACTCGAACGACAAGACGTCTGAGACGTCCTGGTTCTAAGGGGAACTCAACCATGTCTGTGCTTACTGTGACCTTTGTGTTCTGAATACATTTAGCCCGAAAAACAGCAAATAATAGCAATAACAATAGGAATCCAGCCGCAGCGGCTGGTTCCCTAATGATAATAATAACAATAAGAAGAAGAATGAGAATAGTAAGAATAATATGAACTATAATACATGGAATGCTGCTCATCCCTCCATCCCTCCACCTTCTTCTCATCCAATCTCAGCACTCTTTGCCCCCCCCTCCACCAGCAGAGTAAATAAAAGATGGTGTTGTCTCTTATTACTTATTAATCTGCTCTTTTGATGATGTGTCGCAGCACGCAGGAAGGAAGGAGCGGTGGCGGCCGGGATCATGGAGGGGCGAGCGAGCAGCGAGAGCTCCCTCCCTCTCTCTCTCTCCCTCCCTCTCCCTCCCAGCGCTCTCCGTTCGCATGGGTGGCTTTTCCACACAGACTTTCCTCTTTCGGTCTTCAGGATGAATCATTCACGCGGGAGACGCTCCCTCGTGTACACAAAACAGCCGGATCGGGGCCCTGACGGGCCGCACTTTGCTCGCCCCGTGTTCCGCTCCGTGTTCCTGTCACCGCGGTTTGGGCCCGACAAGGGATAAGAGGGGCCCCGCGGAACGATACCATGCCACCGCACCCTCCTGCTCCCAACCCCAAAGGGTGATGCGTGTGGGGGTGGCAGTAACTAATTGTGAACATGAACTTTACTGGAATGAAGTTATGACTAAGTTGAGTCTGTGGTTTTAGGCTAGCGTAAGTTTTCATGACTTATACATTTATTATTGTGAACTTTTCGTCCGTTTTTTTCATATGTAGTTTTTATTCTTCGGGTTTGTCGCATATTGACATTTTTTTCCCTCGTTTGGCTTAATTTTAAAGTTTGTTGTATTTTGCCTTATTTTCCAATTCTATCCCTCCATTTATCTATCTGTCTGTGTCTGTCTATCTGTCAGTCTATCCGTCCGTCTATCTATCTATCTATCTATCTGTCTGTCTATAGTCTGTCTGTCTGTCTATCTATCTATCTGTCTGTCTATAGTCTGTCTGTCTGTCTATCTATCTATCTGTCTGTCTATAGTCTGTCTGTCTGTCTGTCTATCTATCTATCTATCTATCTATCTATCTGTCCGTCCGTCCGTCCGTCCGTCCGTAAGTCCGTCCGTCTCTGTCAGTCTATCTATCTGTCTGTCCACCCGTCCATCCGTCTATCTACTGTATCTATCTATCTGTCTCTCTGTCTGTCTGCCTGCCTGCCTGCCTATCTGAAGTTGAATTTAATCAATTGGTTGTGTAGAACAAATACGTAACATTGTTGATTAAAACATTCCATCCTGCATGTAACGTATTCGGTTGGACGTTGTGACAGGTAGAAGGCTTTCCGGACGTGTGTAGTAAGCCACTTCCTGTCCTGCACACGGTGTAAATGCGTGCACGGGTTTGGACGTGCGTCAAGCTCTGTCTGCTATCAAAGTACCGTTCATTTATTTGTATCACCTCTTTAATGTGTTTGGAGGAACACGCACAGGTCAACGCCGCCTCCCCCGAAGAGCCAACTCTCTCAGGGGACAATGGCTTTTCGTGTAAATGAAAAATTTAACTGTCTCCCCTTCACTTATTCATCCAGGAGGAGGGCTCTTCCTCCCTCTCCCTCTCTCTCTCTCTGCAGGAAAAGCCCTGCGGAGGCGTGGTCCGACGCCACTTCGCTCGCAAGCTTTTCAATAAAACAAGCAAACAACACGATTCCAACACCTATAAATAAGTGAGCGTTCCTGAATAAAGTGCTGTACGCCGGGCCCTCGCCGAGGCCACTCATCACACTTTAATGGGGGCCCCATCGCATCGGCCAAAGTTCTACCTCGTGCTCTCTCGCCCCCTCTCCCCCGCCCCCAAACTCTCTCTCTCTCTCTCCCTCTTTTCCAGCTGAGAGGAGGGAGAGCTGTGTTTAGATTATGGTGTCGTCACCTGGCTCAACAGCATTGTCTGTTCAATGATTTATGAGGCAATCAGTATTTTGCTTTTCATGTCGCTATCTCCTCTCTCTCTCTCTCTCGTTCTCTCTCTCTCTCCCTCCCTCCCTCTCTCGCACAAACAAAGATACGTGCCGTCTTTTTTCCTGCTTTTCTTCTCTCTTCCGTGCCTTTCATGTCCTCTGAAGACAGGTTGTTCACAGTGGTTTGAACACTCGGAGTGCTTGGCTCGTCAGATGCTCGGGCATCTGTCAACACGCTGCTATTGTTAGCTGCTTTTTTGATAAGATTTACATGGCAGAAAAGCCATCAAATGAAGCTATACTACTGAGAATACCAGCACGGATCACACCTAATCTCCACACCTGCCTGTTGGCACAACTAAGTCTCTCCTTTCAATCCGGACAAACACGCATACACATGTGTGCACATAAACACACAGACAAACAACAACACACCCATGTAAACGCCAGGAGAATGCAAATACAACGCCAGCGCAAACTCAATGTAAATGCTCTGAGCGACCCACAGCAGCAGCTTGGGTCTTTGATTTAGATATCCTTTTTTTTTTTTTTTAATCTTTCTTCAAAGACTCAAAATGACAAAACTTGTTTTTTGAAAAACTACAGAGAAGTTATATTTTCACACAAGTACACACTGGGTACACAGGGTTCCGTTGTTCCAAGGGCTCCAAAGGTTCCAATGGCGCCACAGGTGCTACAGGGCCAAAGGTCCAAATGTTCCAATGGCCCCAAACATTCTAAAGGTTCATTGGTTCAAGGGCTCCAAAGGTTCCAATGGCTCCACAGGTTCTACAGGGCCAATGGTCCAAAGGTTCCAAAGGCTCCAAAGCTCCAAAGGTTCCAATGGCTCCAATGGCCCAAAGGTTCCAATGGCTCCAAACATTCTAAAGGTCCATTGGTCCAAGGGCTCTTAAGGCTCCACAGGTTCTACAGGGCCAATGGTCCAATGGCTCCAAAGGTCTAAAGGTTCTACAGGTCCAATGGTCCAAAGGCTCCAAAGTTCCAAAGCATACAAAGGCACTCTTCTGAATCCCTTACTTCCTAGGAGCGATGTCAGAAATGCCCTATATAAAAACCCCAAAACACTGCACCACAATACACACACACCTAAAAAAACAAAAACAGGTCCATCACACGTGTGCTGATGAGAAAAGGATGTGGGTCAGAAGTTGCCTGGCCCAGTGACACTTTGCACCATTGCCCCAGGCTCGCTCTCTCGCTCTCTCTCTCTCTCTCTCTCTCTCTCTCTCTGGCTCGTCAATAGCAGAGCTAAGGCCCGAGGCAACACACCTGTGTCCACACTCCCTTCCCTGGGATCAATTAGCATTAAAGTTTCAGCGCCGCCTTCCTCCCTGTGTGGACATGGCGGACACCTGAGGGGGGGACAGGCCGACAGTAGCCGCAGAAAATAAGTCAAAGAAGCCAAAACGAGAAGGAGGAAGGGATCAACACACACGTAGCTACAAAAAAAAACAACCCTGGTGACTGTCCATCAAGACCTAAAAGCTTTTTTGCACAAGTCCGTTCCTACCGGCGACAGGTATTTTGGAAATCCACCTAGTATGGCCTTATAAATAAAAGTGTAAAAATGGTTTATTATCTCCAAAGCTAAAGAGGATTCAGCCCCATCTCCTTAAGGTGTTTTACGAATACATCCTGCTCTCACCAAAATAAGTGAATGATATTAATCAAAAATAAATAAATAAATAAATAAAAAAAAGCCGTCTGAGTTGCCTGGGGTTCTGTAAAATGAAGCAGTGGTGGAAATGACAGACACAGTGTATTGTTTGTTGTTCAGTCATTTCAAATCCTGCCAAAACAGTAATAAAAAAAGAAAATCAATGAAATGCATTCAGATGTTATTATATGTTTAATGTAAAAACTTACATACAAAATTGAGGGATTGAGGCAAATGCAGTCACTTCTGAACGATAAAGCCCATAAAAAAACTATAGATTATACTACAAATGGACCAATGCCCGGCATCAAAGATGAGTTGAATCATTTTTTATTGTTGTTGCTGTTTTCTCCTAAAAGTAAAAAGCTGTCAACACATTTTCCAAAAATGGCCCCCCCGATGCCATTTATTTATTTATTTTTACCACATCGGTATTAAAACCACATACAACAGGTGGGTGGGGGGGGGTTGTTGTGAGGGTCTGACCCTGGGGTGTTCACCCTGGGGGGCTTTCCAACCACAGTGTCAGTTTTCTCTAAGCATATGTGTGTGACTATGGATTGTGGTTAATGTGTCAGTGTGTGTGTGTGTGTGTGTGTGTCTGTGTGTGTGCGTGTGTGTGTGTGTGTGTGTGTGTGTGTGTGTGTGTGTGTGTGTGTGCGTGCGCGCGACAGGGGAAAAGAGCACGGAGGGCAGCTGTACCTGTGCTGCCGTGCTGCCGTCTCTTGACAGCGCCCTTCACATCACAGCATGGGCTGAGACATCAGATCTGACAGGAGTGACCTCTGTGCCACATCTCCCGAAACACACACACACACGCGCACACGCGTTCACACACAGACACACGCACAGGGTAACGCGACTGCATGTGAGAATACATGTACCGCCATCTTGGGAAGAACATGGCACTCACTCACGCACGCACGCTCACACACACACACACACACACACACACACACACACACACACACACACACACACACCAAAGCAACATAAATGCCTATCACAACACACATAAAAAAGGCAAATTTTCAAACTCCAACTAATCACACACAATTGTGCGTGCGCACACACACACACACACGCACGCACATAACACACACGCACGCACATAACACACACGTGCACACCAGGTAAGCCAACGGCATGTACGAAAACACGTAACGTCATCTTGCAAAAAACATGGCGCACGCGCACACACACGCACGCACGCATGCACACACACACACGCACGCACACACACACACACACACACACACACACACACACCAAAGCAACATAAATGCCTATCACAACACACATAAAAAAGGCAAATTTTCAAACTCCAACTAATCACACACAATTGTGCGCGCGCACACACACACACACACACACACACACACACACACACATAACACACACGTGCACACCAGGTAAGCCAACGGCATGTACGAAAACACGTAACGTCATCTTGCAAAAAACATGGCGCACGCGCACACACACGCACGCATGCACACACGCACACACACACACACACACACACACACACACACACACACGCACGCACACACGCACACACGCACACCACCCCCTCAGTGCTGCTTGGCCAACCAGCCCCCCCAGTCAGACAGCTATCAATAGGGATTCCAGCAGAGTAGCTGCCAGACAGAACTGGTAAACAAAGAATGGACACAAAAAGAGTCAGAATCAAAAGCAGAGCGGGGACCCTATTATTCCCCCGGAGCAGGAAACCATTTGCTGGCAATTTGTGACTCATTTCAAATTCTTTTGTGTGGGGTGTTTTTTTTCTACAGCGCAAATGTAGGACTGGGGAGGTGTGGCTGGTGCACAGGAAAAGATGGGTGTCTTTTGCCATTAAGCTTTGCCTAATATATTGACAATGCCGAGGCGCTGCTTCTTTTAAAACATCCCCTATCTTCAGAGACACGTTAGCTAATCAGCCTGTTTGTTTAGCCACGGTGCCAAGCTGACAGCAGCGGGACGTGCATTGAAGGGACTCAATACCGGCACAATTCAATTTCTTCGATAGCGGGCAGAGTGAGACAAAATAATAAGCAACACAAACACGCCAGTGCTGTGGAATTCACATAAGAATCAGAGGGCACTTCTTTTTTATTTGGCCTTTTGGTCTTTTTCTGCAATCCATGCAATCGATAACCGTTTCACGTATCGCCAAGTTTTCCCCCTAATTAGCTACACCCTAAATCATTACCAACATAGCATTATTTGAAATAAACCCACATAGTCATACATGGCCAATTTACCAGTTCTGTAGGTATGATTTGACCTCCTTTAGGGGTCTAATTGAAATGAAGTCAGGTGACCTTTGGGCTGCTATGGTCCTATGGGGCTGTGGTTTTCCCCTCCCTCCAGTACCACGCTATCTCCTGTTTGCCAGCAGCTCATAAATCAGACGGCTGAATCAGGCCGTGGTGATGGCCTCGACCTTTTTAGTGGCATTTCGTCATATCCTCTACCTGGGACCACGACCACGGCCACAGGCGCCAGGCTATGGCACACGATGATTAAAACGATTGCACCGGTGTTGGTATGGCTGAGCGCGCAGGGCTCCGACATCCTACTGCACCTGCACGGGCGAAAGAAAACAGTGGCCAAAACGGCAAAAAAAGAGCAGCACCGCCGATAGTTACTTCAGCGCTTTCAGAGCGCTCAAAAAAAAAAAAAACCCTCTGACACTGAAAACTCTCGGCCAACGCCGTCACGGCAGAGACACTTGAGATTTTTCCAACACTATCTTTTCAAAAAATATGCACGCTGGGAAACATCCTCCTCCTCCGTCTCAGGAATTCAGTTTAGGGCGGTTCAACGCACCCGTGCGCCGTCCCGATTTACAGGATCTCCTTGTATGCACAACTGGAACAATGCAACCAGCCGCATTCCATAATGCCGCTCGTTGACATACTTAAGTCTTCTGAAGCAGCTAAATGTGTGTGAGTGTGTGTGTGTGTGTGTGTGTGTGTGTGTGTAGTGTATGTCCAGGAGTAAAGGTCCACTTGCGACAAGTCTAGTGGGATTTGGAACATCTGGCGGAGCGGCTGCTCTTCTGGTTAACACACTTTTCCTCAGCGGACCTCGACGACGACACGCCCGGGCATCACATCAAGCACACACACACAAGCACATTAACAAAGTCAGGTTTATGTGTTTAATTCATGCAAGCTTACACTAACAAAAAAACACACAGGCTTCGCCTATTTATCCCCACGCTGGTGGTGTTGTTGTGCACTTCGAAGGCACGGCTGCCCACTGTGTATCTGGTGTAAATAGGGGTCCATTGCACCAACCGAGGAGGCATCATTATCGCACTGGAGTGAAGATAAAAATAGAAGGCCCATCATTCACGGAGTGACGCTAAAGAGCAACTATGTCCAATGTGCACCAGATGCTCCGCAGAGCCAAATTAAAAGCTGCATTATTACTGGTGGAAAATGTCATGTCGTTGGCAAGGTGAGCCTCATCCCTCCTCACCCCTGTTCTCCGTGTAGCTTTGCATGGATTTGCGAACGGCTAATTCCCATATGCGTTCTGTCATCTGCTCCATTGTAAAGGGTGCCGTGTTCATACTTTCTCCCGCTCCCTGTCGCTCAAACGCACACAAATATACTTAAACGGAGAAGAGTGTAAAAGGATCCGACGCGCGCGGAGCCGTCGAGAGGCTTCAGCTTCGGTTAGGACCCTTGTCCAAACCCGGCAACTAGGGCACTGCGGGGACGGCGTCCGCACGTCACACCGGGCGGGCCAAGAGGCTGGTTTCCTCCATCTCCACCACTTGTTCATTGAAGGGCTAGTAGCCGGACGCAGGCGGCGGCGGCGCCAACTTACTAGAATGACTCCACAACGCCTACAGGGCTGGCATTTGGCGCCCGAGGCAAGACTCTGGATCAGATCACTCCCATCCCGCGGTCAGACACACACACACACACACGCACGCACACACATGCAGCGGATGACCTTGCCAGTGTGAGGGACACTAAGCTGGGCGGCTGCCAGGGCCTCGCCACCGTTCCTTCGCCAATCTACGTAATGGCGGCGCTAATGGTGCCGAGCGGCGAGGAAGGCTGTAATTCAGACGCCGCTTCGACCGGCGCTAGCGCCGCCCGCCACGCCGCTGATGAGCTCCCGACATCTGCATCAGCCTCTCCAGTGCCCACTGGCTTCTTCGCGGTGACATTACCGGGGTGGATAATTTATCAAGAGGGCACACGGAGAGCGTGCGCGCGCTGAATCAAACACTTACACGAGCACAAATGTCCAAGAAATCTGCCGTCATAAATTTGGAACGAGAAAAAAGAAAATATTGCTCTCATTGCAAGTCTTTACCACTCCCACAGCCCAGGAATATTGATTTTTCTCTCTCTGAGAAATAATACAAGACAACAAAGAAACATAAATAAAAGTAAGAAAACTAAAAAGAAGGGAAAGGGAGAAAGGGGGCGAAGGGAAGTGGTAAAGCCATGAAGGGAGAGGAGAAATAACCACAGAATGCTTATTTTTTTCACGTTGTTGGAAAACAGGATGTAAAAAAACACACACACAGCGTAATGCCACGTGTGGGCTGATGAGCCGGTTGGATATGCATCGATTTCGCCCAATATTGAACCAAAAAACCAGCACTTAAGTAGCACAAAAAGCGGCCTCCTGTCTGCGTCCATCACGCACACTCCACACCGATTGATAAATCTCACCAGGTTTTACCGCACTTCCTCCCCATCTGTCATCCATCATTTCCACCAGGGAATGGAAGCCAAGACGTAACTTTGTTCACGGACAGCGGCAAAGTCCACGGTGGGCGGCGACACGGCGCCAAAGCCCACGGAGCGCGCCAGGGACACGCAAAGCAGCTGACATCCATCCTTTCAGGCAAACACAAGAACATCGCTGCTGATTAAAAATGGAGCTCGCACGCGGCAGATACAAGGGAGCCGCTGATCCAGAGTCGTCTGGGTAGCTGCCGCTAATGTGATCGGGATCCATTTTGACAGAAAATCAACTTTTAATGAAGAGCAGTGTGGTGGGAGAAATTAGCCATTACCCCGCAGAGCTCCGGGATGAAATGTTTATAGATGACAACGGTGTTGGTGAGGAATGGAGAGGTGGACGGGTGGAAGGGTGGAGGGACGGGAGGGTGGAGGGGGTGGAGGGATTGTGGGTGGGGGGGGGGGGACTGATGTTTAGGCTGTCAGGAAAGCAGGGGGGTGAGAGAAAAAAAAAAAAAAAGAAGAAGAAGAAGAAGACGACTCCTCGTCTGGGCAGCCGGGGGGGGACAAAGGAACAAGCGAGGAGAGAGAGAGAGAGCGCAGAGGAGACGGGGGGAGAGAGGGAGGAGAGGGGAGAAGTGAAGGGACGGAGGAGGGGGGAGAGGACGTGGAGGCACTTGAGCGAGTCGGGTCGGGTTTGAGCGCGTGTGCGAGGGAGACAGCGTACGACAGGGCGAGGGAGTCGGGAAGGCACTGCGGACGGAGGGACAGAAGGAGGGAGGGAGGGGAGGGAGGGAGGGAGCTCTGCGACAAATGCGGCAGAACAAACCGGTGGTGACTCGTGGGCTCCTTCATTCACTGCTCTGATCAGATAGAGCGGGACAGCCCACCATATGGGATGGCACAACTTATTCATCCAATCACAGAGGCTACATATGGGGCCCTGGGAGACAGGGAGGATGCTGTGTGTGTGTGTGTGTGCGTGTGTGTGTGTGTGTGTGTGTGTGTGTGTGTGTGTGTGTGTGTGCGAGCGAGCGATGGGGAGAGTGTGACAACAAATGGCAGAGGAAGTGAGGACAACAGGAGACCGTACCAGGAGACTAGCTAATCTACTGGAAGAACCTGGCGGAAAAAAACCTGTAAAAATATAACTGAATCGGGCTGCGTCCCCCGGGCGAGGGCGGCGGCGGCGATGGCGGCGACGGCCTCGCTAGAGCCTCTAAGTTGAATCAATCGCCGCCGATTAAATAGCTAATTTAGCCTTGTCGACTTGTAGAGCCGTACCTCCCGGCCGTCCCCCCTCCCGTGATGATGCCGCCCGACGCTCCTTCCGCATCTTACCATGCCCGCCTTTCGAGACTCATGACTGTGAAAACCCCGGCGGTGGAACGAGCAACAAACCAGCTGATTTTATCGTAGTTTCATCGACACGGGGGATACGTTTGAGAAGAAATAAACCCCTCACCACTGACTGCTGTCATCCCACGATGACATTAAAAAACCCCAGAAAAAAACAAAAAAACAAAAACACATCCAAAAGGAAATAACGCAATCATTTGGAGGACTGTGGGCGCACAATACGGCGATGATCACAATCGCCGTCTCAGACGGGGCTCGTTAAACACAGATTAGCGGCGAGCTGGGAGAGGTGAGGGGCCCGGCCAATCCAAGCGCCGGGAATAGAAACAGCCGTAATCTAGGCAAAGCCAGATATTTTCGTGAAGAAAGGAGACGCGTCGACTCGGCTGCCAGGCGGCGTTGTAAGCCCTTTACGAGAAACCTGAGAACGCCGCATTTCATTGAAAGCGGAACCAATTTGCTTTACTTTGCTACATGCACGGGGCCCCGGCCATGAGTGCGTCTCCGCCCGACGCCGCGGCAGCCGCAGATATTGTCATCCCCTTTATCCCTCTGCCACCTCGCCGGCCGACACAATATTTTCCGGGAGAGATAGCGATCGGGATGAAATTTGGGATTAGACTTGGGAGGGAGGTGTGCCGCAATCAACGAGAGCGAGACGCCACTTCAGGATTCGGGATTCAGGATTCCCTTCACGTCTCCACGACCCAGAACAGGGAGGGGGGGCTTTGAGAGAGATTTTGAAAGGAGGAAAATAAATTAAATACAATACAAACAGAAATGATGAATGTTAAATGTTTCCTTTCCTGACGTTATGGTTGCGGTAGGTCGACCACATTTTGAAACCCTACCGGGGGGTGAGGGGCCATCTGAGTTACCGTCCCTGTTATGCACGGTGCTTTTTTCGTTTCCTCCAAGAGGGTAACGGCGAGGCACGGGGACGCGCAGCAGAGTCGCGTACAGGAAGCGACAGCCACACACACGCACACACCCCTGAAAACACACAATTCACATTGAGCCAGTGGGCGTGTTGATGACCACGCCCACTTCTCCGGTCGGATCTTCGTGCACACTCTTTTCTACTTGCCCCTATACAGTATATCATTATATGCAAGCGCTGAAAAGAGAATAGAATAGAATAATAATATAGAATAGAAGAAAAGAATAATATTATCATTATTATTTTAATTGTGCAGGTTTTACCTAAAATCATACAATTTTCAGGGGACGACCTGGGTGGGAGTTCCGCTCAGGAAAACGTGAACTTTATGGCCGCGTCTGGAAGCTGTCGAATACTGTCGCGCCAGGCTGGTGGCCTCCAGACTTTCTTTCATAAAGCCCATTTTCACAAAGTGTTTTGATTTCGGTATCGCGCCTCAGGATCGTGCCTCTGACCAAAACGCCCCAAAAATCTTCACACTGGCCTATCCGAGACAGCGATACTCATTTGATGAGCTTTTGACACTAATGAAAGGAGTGTCCGCGTCTCGACCCCCCCACCAAAAAAAAATGGTCATATTCTGATTCCAGATAATAGATGTTGCCATTCTAAGCCAATAATAGTGTCTATAATGAAATCAGCCAAGCAGAAAAGAGGCTCTCTTTCATTTCCTCTTGCGGGGCCGTGTGTTTTGTACAAGCCATTATTCATCAGGTCCTGGCTGCTGATAACTGCCCTATTTGCATCTGAATCAAGAATGCTTCATAACCCCCACCACCACCACCCAAAACCCCCCAACCCCTCCATTTAAATGGATTGACCTAAAAAGAGGAGACACTGCATGGGGTAATTTGGGAGAAAGCGTTCAGGGCGCTTGTACCCTCCACCCCATGTGCCGCTTTCCTCCCAAACCCGCTAGTTTATCCTTCAGCCTGCGCTCTGTTTTTTTTTTTTTTAAGTGTGTGACTTTTCGCAAACAAAGGCCAGGACAAGGGTGCATTTTAGGAAAAAAAAAATGAAATAAAAATAAAGAAAGAGGAGGCTGAAAGAAGTCATGTGAATAAACGTTGCCGCTTTTCTCTCTGGAATTCAAAGCCGTCCAAATCATTTTCCATTCGGAGATCCGCGGGTGCGGGCGCGAGCGCAAGAAAATTCTGTGTGATATTTGCGATCAATCACGGCTGCAGAAAAAAAAGATTGCAGGGACTCCAAATAACAAAAGAAAAAAGATTGTATCCAGAAAATGACGATCTGTTGAAGAATGAAAGTCTCCCGGGGGGGGGGGGGGGGGGAGGAGCGCTGGCAGACAGGATGCAGGCCTTCCCCGGCGGACGGGCGGCGTGATGGAGCGCACCTCTGTCAGGTTGGGGTTGCGCCGAGGCGACGCTAAATGCAATCCTCACCTGGTGGAAATAGCCCGGTAGCAGCAAACTAATGCGGAGGATGTTTTTGGGAAGTGGGCTGACAAGTGCGACGCGGAGATGCAAAGCACCCTTTCAGCCCGTCCATAGAAAGTGACAGGAAAATGTACTCCCGCCAAACCGCCACACTTTGCACACACACACCAACCAAACAAAAATGGCAGGGTAGACATTTATCTTGATGTGCATTTGCGGGACGCGCACGCACGCACACACACACGCACCCACACGCACACACACACAAATGCCAGAGGGCAAACGGGTAGAAAAGAGGAGTGGGGGTCTTTTGTGATCCCAGAGTCTAGGTCTTGGCCCTTAAATAAGCTGGCACCACAGAGGTGAGCTGCATTGACAATGATGTATGGCAGAAACATAGTTCATTGCTGTTATGAACCGGCTGGCTTGGGTGCAAGGTATTGCGGACACACACACACACACACACACAGACACACACACACACACACACACACACACAGACACACACACACACACACACACACACACACACACACACACACACACACACACACACACACACACACACACACACAAGAGTCTGTTGTAGAGCCACTAGTATCTCTCTCTCATCCAGACAAATTCAATTTCCATCTGGGACGTATGTAAGCTGATTAAAATGGCCAACAAAGACTGGAGAAATATGTCACATCCTTCAGGACTGGACAAGTTATGGAGTGCTGCTTTGGCAGCGGGATGCTCTCTCTCTCTCTCTCTCTCTCTCTTTCTCTCTCCTCCACCGCTCCTTCCTTCCTTCTTCTCTTTCCTCCTCGGTCGACCCTGTTCCCGACACTTAGACGCTCGTGAGCGGCTCAGAAACAAACGTGTGCAAAACGATTTCCTATCTTCCAATCCATCTCTGTGCGATGTCCAAATGACACGCATTTCGTCATTTTAAACCACGTGCGATAGCAAATTAGCCTTCAAAGGTTTAAGAAAAAGAAGGCGTCTCAGACCAAAGGGATGCACGTTACTCAATGTTATTACATGTAATTATAGTGATTATGGTATGTTACAAGATGTCAGATTTTGACAAAATGGGTGGGGTGTGGCTCCTTATTTTTTGTAGAATTAAAATTTCTAAGTAGGTGTGGCATATTTACTATCAACGGAAACCCGGCAATGCGTGCCCTTACTTAAGAGTTCAGTTCGGTTCATGTGAAGCACGGATACTCTATATATAGCATAAGCATATATAATAAAACTCAGCATCTTTAAAAATAAGGGGACGACAGCCCGTCTTTGTCTGCCTGTGGCCGGGGCGGAGCTCCAGCCGTATGAAAGTATGTCAAGCAGACACACGTGGCCGTGCACTGGGACCGTCACGTCTGTTCAGCCGCTGCAAAATAATGTCATATCACCAAACGGCGAGGAACACATCTGAATTATGAAGGAGGGGTTAATTATGAATGGTGGGTGGGCAGAATTTCACTCCTTTGACAGTTCCGCGAGACGCACGGTTTGGCGCGCGGTCCGTGGCGTGTAACAAGTTCCGCAGACTCCTTAATGAGTTTGCCGGCGCTGATAACGCTTCGGCTTTGTTGCTGTGAGCGGATAGATCCAGCCCCCTTCCTCTCACGGTATATTCTTCAAATGACGGCGACGAAAGGAACGTGCGCTTAAATCAGGTTGACAAGGGGAAATGCTCTCCTGTCGACCATAAAGAAAAGCGGCAAAATGATTAATATGAAAAGCAATTATAACATGTACTTCCTGATAGACGGATCCGGAAACGATAGCCCTGACGGACGCGAAAAGATGTCCTTTAAAGGAGGAGTTTGTTTCCTTGACGTCGCCTTCTGTCTAAATTCTATTTCTGCCGTGAAAAGACGCCTTCGCCACCTTTCTTTTAAACCCTTTTATTTTATTTTTTTAACAATCACACACCCACACTATCTAACCAGTGAGGCTTCTGAGTCCACCGTCACTCCTCCACACAAAGTGCAAGTTATCTGTATTGTCTCCCTAATGTCAATGAACATTTTGAACTTTTTTTTTTGGACCAGTGATTCCATCTCCCCTTTCTCAAGAGAGCTGCACCTGCAATTCCAAAGAATTGTAACGCACTGTCAGCCACACACAAAAGCCATATTCTCCCAAAAGGGGGTCAGAGATTTGTTTCGAGGGGGGAGGGAGGAAGGTTGGACAGGTGGGATGTGCCTTGAAGGAAAGCCAGCACATTGGGTTTGGGGTGGAACTAAAGAAGGGCGGGCCTTATCCAGAATCGGGGGGGGGGGGGGGCCTATACCATAGAATGGGGCTCAAGAAATCCACGGGGCGCTGTCAGTGACCTGTGACACCGTGAGGTTCGAGGGGATGGCGGACAAAAGAGAGCTCGCTCTTTGCAGCACAGCAGTCGTAGGACCGGTTGCACTTTCAACGCCCTATGACGTTCCCTCACCCGCCAACAACCTCGATCGGCCATTTTACCCCTGAATCGTCAATCCTGGTCCCCTACGGGCAATGATATAGTATGAGACCTCTTCAATAGAGTTAGAGTTAGAGTCCGTCTGATGAGCTCAGGTTATAACAGCATAATAGAGTCAACCCATTCAAAGAACACAGATAAAACAACATTTTGAGTTCTCGAGTTCCCGTCCTTTCCACCTCGCCGCTGACTGCCGGGGACAAAAAGTTGCGGGGTTCTTTTGTGGACCGACTATATGTCACAACACCCATTCTTCTATTTCAAAGTGAACTCAAAGCTGATTGGTGCAAGGCGGAGGGACAATGAGGAGAGGGCAAGAGAGGAAAAGAGCCAGAAGAGGCCGACGGTTGCAGGGGCTTCTCCTCATCTGAGCGCGGCCGAGTCCGACGGCTACGCTCCTCCGCGGCGAGGGCCTGAGGACATTCACATGGTCTATTCACCCGGCTCGTCTGAAACATTCTAAGCTTTCCTTCCAAGGGGCCAAACTTTTGTTCCCGCACAAAAGGCCTGACCAGAGGTACTCCCATTGATAGGAGCCCCGTTCAAAATCAGATTACTTCCAGTGAAATCCCCCTTTCTCCACCTGCCAGTTAAATATGTCAATGCCATTGTCTATATCCTGAAAGAGCTCTCCATTTTGGAGTGATACAGGCTGGACGTGCATTATTGCATTTATTGCTACATTTATTCCTAAAGTAGTGACACCCCCGCCCACCGCCACCACCACCGCCACCACCACCCTCCTCTTCCAGTGCCTATATTTTCTTCTTTGAAGAAAAATCTGGGCCACATGCCCCAGAGGAACGCAAAGTGCTTTAATTCATTCCCACCTTTTCTCTCTCGCTGCCATCTCCAAGGCCTCTCTTTATGCCCAGAAGTGATTTGTTCAGGCTGGACCATCAAAGCAATTATGGCAACGGCCTGCTTCCCCATTACGAGGGGAGATGACTGACAAGAGAGGGATGGCGTGGGGGGTGTGAGGGCACTGGGCTCCAATTTATTTGATGTGAAAATATTAATGTCTTTTCATTCATCTGCGTCCGCTCAAGCAACAAAAGCGTAAACAAACCGGTGAAATGATATCCTTCGAAATATTTGGATGGGCGGAGGGTGGGGGTGGGGAGCTGGGTGCAAACGCGCACCTGTACCTGAGTGAGTTCTGAATTTGCGGCGGAATTGTTCAATTACCTCTCACACCCTCTCCTGAGCAGAGCGATTGACTGACACACTGACATGTTGCCGGACGGAGCCGTGGCCGTATGGTAATGGGTTACAACAGGCGGAGATGTGTAGCAATTAATGTAATGGACACCAGGGAGCCCAATCCTCCGGCTAATGAGAACGTCTTATATTACAGTGCAAATGCAAGGGTCACGGAGACCCATATCATTAGTGGATATAGGAGGACGGCTCTCTCCGCAAAAGGGGATACTCTCCATAAATGGATGATGCGGATGGAGAGAGCGGAGTTTGGCGCCACCGAGCCGATGCTCCGCACAGTCATAATTCTGCCTGGAGACGCACGGGGGTTGTCGAGGATGGATGGAGGCAGGATGTTTGGAGGAGAGGATGAAAGGAAAAAAACGGGGTGTTTTAGGGGGGAGTCATAAAGGAGGTTGCTAAGGGAGAAAATTGGGCCGGATGAGCGCGAGGCTCGGGATGCGGCGGCACAGAGGCGAGGCAGACGGCAGCAGGGGCGAGCGAGAATAAAGACGGAATGTGAGAGAGGGAGTGAGAACGAGAGAGACGGGTGTGTGGAGTAGAACGCAGTGAGTGGGGGAACAATATGACACATGGGCTAATCAGTCCGCCGTCTTCTCCTCTCGCAGGCGTGTCATATCGGCCATCAAGTCGTCAAGACCTTGCGCCTCCTCTCCGCTCTCCTTGACTGACTCCCCTATTTAATTATTCAGGGTTTATAAGCAGGAACCATCCATTCAGCAAAGCCCAGGCTCCAGTAAAATGATGAAACGCCTGCCTCTTCAGCCGCATTGACTGCCATAAAAGTTTTACAATTGACAAAAGAAAATCAATTCTTCAGGCAGACTGACAGTACGGCGGTAAACATATTAATATCAGCGTGAGAAGCGCGGAAGAAAGTCATCGCTTGTAAGAGGCTTTGATAATGCGGCGCCATTATTTAACGTGCTCTCATATACTGGAATATTGCGATAATAGTATTATTTTCACAATAACAAATACATTATTCCCAGAGCTGTGTGAGAGTGTGTCTGAGAGAGGGGGAGAGAGAGAGAGAGAGAGAGAGAGAGAGAGAGAGAGAGAGAGAGAGAGAGAGAGTATTCCTGTGTTCTCTGGCGGCAGTGGACAGTGATTTAGACCACAATTTCTGTAGCTTTACTTTCACGCTGACCTTATTGTTCCCTTATTCAACTCCCCAGTGTGAATCACGCTGGGAAATAGAGCCCATGTTAACCACTGCCCGGCCAGGGGAATGCCAAGCTTCAGCAAACACGCTTAAATATACTCAACAAATATAATCTACACACTCGCTCTCTCTCACGCACATGCACACACGCCCGCCCGCCCGCCCGCCCGCCCGCCCGCCCGCCCGCCCGCCCGCCCGCCCGCGCACACACACACACACACACACACACACACACACACACACACACACACACACACACACACACACACACACACACACACACACACACACACACATCTATTTTCCACTCTTAAGGGAATCTCAGGGAACACCAACGCTCCCATCTGCCACAATCCGCCCTGGGGCGACAGTGACCCGAGCTACTGGAAGGAACTCATCTGGAGTGGGACGGAGGAAAAAATAAATAATAGTGGAGGTAATGTGGTGGAGAGCCTCATCCTTTACTTAGCCGCCGCTGGCCCCGGGGTGGAAAGGTTACTCAGCAAACTCCACCGGTCCCAATCAAATGTACCACTCCGTGGAGCTCGGCTCGGCCATTACCGCAGTGCGATTGCAGGACCCCGGGAAGGTAAAAAAACACAGGGTAAAGCCAAAACCCCCCAAAAAAGTCCCTTAACATGTATACGGTGTATGGACGGGGAGACACTGGCAACTCAAATAGAAGTGTACAAGAAAATACATTTGCACCCACGCAGCCCTTGTACACACCCTTACCCTTTAACATTCATCTTTTAATCTTCATCCACTGGGGCGGAGGGGTCTGTACTGTGGCACATCGTCTATTTTTAAACCTGACATATTAGTCATCTCTTAGGGGAGGAACATTGTAATTTCTGGAATTCATGAATACCAAGCTGTTCTGTTTTCTTCATGTTTATCTCCCCCACCCACCACCCCCCCGTCCTCGGCGCAGAGTGAAACTGTTTCGGGTGAATTCAAATAAACTGCCAGCCTCCGACTCTGTCAGGGAGGATCTCTGTCTCGTTAAGAGCCGAGATGCCAATCAGTCACTGGCGGGGAGTTACTCCTCTCCCTGCTTTGGAGTGGCGCGCAAACCTCGTAAGCTCCCCTTTCCTAATCAGTCAAACAAATTATTTTGTGTGCATGTGTAGCGGGAAATGATTTACTTTTTTCCCCCCACTCCCCTATCACCTCTCCCGGAGCACATATGGATGGTTATAAAGCAAGAAGTGAAACTGTTCCGCTTCAAGTCAAGGAGTTTCTTGCAGGGCTCAATTTACCCGAAAGCATTTACTTCACACAAAATCACGTTTTACTAATAATTTATGGTTGTTCATTTATTTTTTTGACAATGCTATCAACCGAAACAACAATAACATGTGAAATGTTAAAACAAAAGAGTCAAGGGACACTGCTCTGAGAAGTAGAAGAGTGTTGCTCCTAAAACTTCATAATGAAAAACATCCGGATTGTTTGGAATCCTTAAGCCCCGCCCCTCCATCATTCAAGTGGCCGTCACGGAAACGGGGCTGTGGTGTTGTTGACATTACGTTGTAGAGCGTACGGAGAGCGTCGAGCAGCCGTTCCTAGAGTTCCGACACCGCGGCCCTTGTCACTTGTCAAGGGCCGGGGTCTACGATCCACCGGCCGCAGCCGTGGAGCACAACCCCGCCCACTTTCAAAGCCGTTTCCCGAAAAGAAGAGGAGGCTGGAGAGACTGAATCTGAGCCTGTCCCACTCGTTCACGAATTGCCAAACTCAAAAGTCCAGCTCATAAACCTCAACACCAACTTTCTAGATTCTCTGGAGATTTGGTCACAGTTTCTAACAGAAACAGGAGGAAAAAACAGCAGACATATTCCAGATCAGGTGTACGGCAAACTCCCAAGTTCAGGTTGATTGAACAGTAATCTGTCAACAGTTATATGGCACGCCATTTATTGTATGGTAACAGGATGAAAGCAGAGGCCCTCTGGCAGACCTCTGGCCAGGGATATTGGCTTTGAAGGCTAATGACCCCAAATTGTACGCTTGTGGGTAATTAAGCATGGCCGTTCCCCCAGTAGCTTACTACAGCAAATATGTCATTGTGAGAATAAACAACAATTAGAGTTACACTCATTACCGGCTAATTGCATCATTCTATGGCGCAATCACACGCAAGAGGACATCTTTGTTAATGCGCCGCACAAACAGCATATGAGGCTCAGCATGCAAAGGATCATGGTCTTTGCAGTTTTAACATTTGATTGATTTGGATAGATAATCAGGAGATGTGTATCGCGTAATAATCAGGAGAGCCACACATTTCTCATTTTTGGGGTCAATGACAGTGGATTCTTGCCGCAAGCTGTTAAAGGGACCACACGGGTGTCAAATTGACTTTTGGCCATGTTTACTGGTCAGGACACACAATTTACAGTACCCCTGACCGTATTTTGTATTTGCTGATTCCAAGGCAGAAGCGCCATAAAATAAAGTACCTTTTAACAAAAATATTTAATTATTCCTGTAATTGTCAGTGGGACCAGGAGATCATTTTCAGGAAGGTTTCTAACCGTATCGTTCGATTGGTTCAGAAACCTGAACATAGAGTCATTATTGAAAATCTAAATAAGTGGGCTTTCATCAGGAATATGCCCAGGGGGGTGATGTAAAATATGCGCGCTGACTAGTAAACGGGCTAAAACTCAATTTGACACCGGTACGGCCCTTAATGAGTCAATGTGCGGCAGAAAAAAAAAAAAAAGCCACAGCGTTGAGGGAGGAATTTGACCCTTTTCAAATCCTCCCGTCCGACCCCTGCTAAATAGATGTTGAAAGAAAAGAAGGGCTGATGTAATGAAAAACAGAGAAAGACGGAGAGAGAAAGGGAGACAAAGAGAAGCAGCTAAACCAGTGGCTTAATACTAAGTAACTAAATGGGCCATATCACTTTTCCATTAACCAGAGACGAAGAGCTATCTCGACTGCTGGAATCTCAATAAAAAGGTCAACTCCATCCATCCATCCATCCATCCATCCATCCATCCATCCACATGTTCCATACCCCCCACTCCAGCCATAACCTTCCCGTTTTTCTACCGCTATGTGAGCAAATGGGAATTTGCCATCACATCCCTGAGTCCCATCAATAAATAAACTTGACGCAAATAAACAGATAAATAAATAAAGTGCCATCAGTCAGCATTAGTGATAGAGCCGTGTCAGGCACAATCACGCTCGACTGGAGGGGGAGTGAAGGGGAGTGCCGGAGCGAGGGAAGATTATGATTGCACAGTCAATTCTCTGGAAACGGGGAGGGGAGCTCAGGGCCGAGGATTGGGTTTTTTTTTTTTTTTTTTTGGATGGGGAGGGTGGGGTGTCTACCCTGCGTCTTTCCTTCGTCCTACCATGTAACATTGGTTCATTTTCCAATTTAGACGGGGCCACATACACGCATTAACATTTCATCACTGAATTCTCCCGCTCGGTTCCCGTGCGATGGACATTTCCTTCCCTGACCTTGAACGTCATGGAGCTCCCGGGGTTCAGTTGAAAAAACATTTATTTTTCCTAACTGCTCCTATTTAACAGAGGTGTTTCTGTGTGGGTCACCTTTACTTAACTGGAAGGTAAATCATTGCTAATAAGAGCCAAAAACAAACAGGGTGAGAATGGATGAAAACTGACTGTGTGGTTATTACCCTAACGCATAAAGGAAATACATAATATTATAGTATAAATGCATATACTGTACATAAAGATTCATATTATAGTGAATTACACAATAATATGTGTTATAAAAGAAACCACTTTGAATTGGATTCATGATTTGCTTGATTAATTCAAGGTAAAGCATGTCTAAAGCACCAAATTATGATGGGATTTCTCAGTAAATACTTTCCAAATTAACTATGTACGAGTTCTTAGAGCACCTTACAGTTGAAATCGCTGCGGGAGTGTTATTGATCAGGCGAGCAAACATGAGGCGTAATCCAATTAGATCTACAAACGCCTTATTGCATAGCCTTGCGGGTCATCTTGAAATTAACACGCTCAAATTACTAAGATAATGTCGTGTCAATATTAGTGCAGCTCAAAAAATTGGGGATTTTAGTTAATTAACAAGTAATGAAAAACAACCCTTTCAAATCAACTAGTAAGTGATACCGTTGAGAGTGAATTAAAATAATCACACGGGCGAAACCGCAGAATATGATCAACTGCTGAGTTGCTGAGGAGCAAATAAATTGCATTTTCTATAAACAAATTGCCTTGTTCTAAACCATTACATTTGCTGATATTTACATGTTGAGTGGGACATTTAACACATGCCGATTACAGGATTGAGCTCTCAATTAAAACAGCATCACTAAACCTGCCCACTTATTCACACTCACCCACATTGTCGTTATATCTCCCTGGATATAGGCATTTTTAGTTTTTCCCCTATCTGTCTTTACTTCCCAGTGCTTCTGTTTGTCACACATGACAGCACCCGCTGAATTAAAAAAAACTAACAAACAAAAAAAAAACAACAACCTGAAAATATAAATTCCGCTTCATCATGGGGCAGCAGGACACAGGTATAATGGCTGACGCTCCAAATCCAAACAGCCGCTTGGACACCGTCGGTCTGCGATCAGAGCTGACCTCGTTGTCGGGGGGGGGGAGCGGGAAATAACAAGATTATGACAAGGGGCAATAGCAGAGGATTTCATACACTACCGCTCGCTGTGAAGAGGACACACAATAACATCTTACTCTGCCGAGCTTTATTTATTCCACTGCCGCTTGGCCCCACCGTATTCATAATAGGCGATAAATAAGGTTTAATTTAGCCAGCATAAGCTAGCCATCCCTCAAAACTAAGCATAATAGCTCGAGTGGGATTTCACTGGAATATTATGAGGTCAATTTCTCAGCCTGGGGGATTGTTTGAGTGCGTCCCTTGTATTTGGCTTTCAAAGGCATTCCTTTAGTTTTAAGCTTGGAGAGTTATGGGTCTATTAGGAATTCATCAAACAATGACCGATATCAATCCTATTGTGTGAATGGGCACTGGGTAAAAATAAGATAAAACCTTCCATTACCGGGGCCTCTGAAGAATATTTGCCCTGCAAAATTGATCCAGTATTGACAATTTACACTTAGGGTGACCTTTCATAACTGCCCACATAGTTGAAAGCCAATAGCGGGGAGAGCGCGGAATGAAGAAATAAGCTCAACACCTGAAAAAGCTCTGGGATATTATTGAAGAAGTTAGGTCGAGATTTATGCTTTTCAGCCGGCCATTGATGGGCACTGGGTGGGTGGGCTGAGTACATTTCACATCAATAAGAACTTGTCCCTGCAGAGATGGACATTATTGGACATAGGTGTTGAGTGCTGCAGTATAAGTCCATGATGGAAAGAGTCAAACCAGAAAGTCTATGTACCATAATGAGTTTAGCTCAACACAAGAGGCTGAAAGTGACACAAAGGAGAAAGGCAAGGTCCAAAAAGCACATTGTTGACGGTGGAGTTGCCAGTACCAGAAATAGATGGTCGCTTTTGAGGCTAAACAGTAGGGCGCTGTAAGGAACTCGACTGAAGAGGAGAACCCACTCAGACCGCCTTTTATGGAGATTTGATTTATCCTTACAAAGTGGATCCATGTCACACTCCGCTTGCTTTACTGACCTCTCTTGGCAATGTCAAATGCCGGATTAGTTATGCGCCGAGGGTGCTCCGACGGTACATAAAATCTTCATCTATATTTCCATGATGATTTTTATGCCAGAGGGTCAAGGGATTAAGTCTGAAGAGAGGTGCTTGGGGTCAATGGGAGGGACAATAGCTTTGACATTGCCCTTGAAAATCTTCTCATGCCGAAACGCCCTCCCATTTGCCTTTAGCTTTCGACTTCCTCTCGCTGTTGATAATATCCTTATCTTTGTGGAGCAGGTGATAGGTTTCAAACAGCACACCTCTAAGGGGCTCTGCTCCTATCCACTGTTGATATCTCACATCTCTTAAGCCACGCGAGCCACAGCTAGAAGCACAGTGAGACCCTCTGGGCCTTCTTACCCCAAATCATGTTAGCTGCACTTCCTCTTGGAGCGCTCGTGGGGTCATCCAATGAGCAACATCTATCAACGCCCTGAAGTGGAAGCCTGCGGCTTCTGGTGGCCGATGACTGAGCCCTCAAATGAATAAAAGGCTATAATAACAGTCCCCCTACGATGTAGCCGTTGTATGTATTGAATCTTGCATTGCATGTGCCACAGTAAAGCAGAACAAGAGCCAGGGGTGGGACAGACAGCTAGAGAGAGGTAAAGAAATTGGTACAAGGTACAACATATGTGTGAGCAAATTAGTTGCTGGGGGTATTACGAGCGCTATCACTTGTGAACAAGTGCGTGATTCTTCCCCCAGATAAGGAAAGCGCTCCCAGGATGAGCGTAACATTCCCGTCTTTCTTCAGGGTCACACGGATAACAAACATGGAGGTAATAAGTAAAGGCATTAAAAGATCATTTATTACGCGTTTGGGGGGGTGGAGGGATAATAAAAGAACAAGGGGAAGGAACCCTTTATCTCTGTCTGCCTCTCTTCACTCTGGTCCTTTTCATTTGCCTCTTTTGCAGATTTATCCCCTTTCTGCCTTAAAATTTCATGAGAGAAAATAGGTAATTTAATCTTCATTAAACATAGAGGGGGCCCTACTCTGTGGCCTCACCGTCTGAATTAACCGGGAGGCTTGCGGGGGGGATTAGACGGTTCGGCTGAAATCCCGTAACCCTGACAAGCATTATATCACTGCATCTCTATTTTTATTTTTTTTTATGGGTGGGGGGTAAGATGATCTTTCTTCCGGCCAATGTCAAAGAGGCCCTTATGAGACGTGGAAGTATAAAACAGAGGGGTGGAACTTTTGATAGACGGGCGTGTGAAGGTGAAACAGCAGAGAAGGGGGATGGGGTGGAGGGTAATACAGTAGGCGGGGAACGAGAGACACCTAAGTTTCCTAATGACTTTGGAAAGTCGGTAAACAAATAAAATTGGCTCGGATCCCCTTTGATATCTGATTGATGTGTCTTTTGGGATGCCCCCTAGTAAGAGAAGACCTACTGAGCCTGTTGCTTTCATCGCCAAACAAAAATCAATAAGTCAGAATGTATGAGAGACTCCTGCTCTCTACCCACCAATCTCCTGCCAGAGACCTGGGGTACCACAGCACCTCAACAGAAAGGGAATAGGGTACGGAGAGGGATGCAAACATGCATGCTGTTCTTTGGTCTTATTAAACCAGGGGTTGATTTTGACATTCACACCGCCGCAAGAAAGCGAGCCCCCGTAATGCTAATGTCAAGCCAATTTGATGAGAACGTAGGATAGAGGAAATACAGTGTCTGTTGCCTCGTAATAAGAGAGGACCCGCAGCAGATGGATGCCGGGCTCCGCTGGTTCCCATCAATCCATCGCGCCTCTGTCGGTGGAATTAGGACTGGCTGGCGTAATTGCATAACACGCGATGACGGCCTCCTGGGTTAGCTTTCCATCTTGCGCCAAAATGGAGACAAGGAAATAGGAAATGCTTGTGGAATTGGGTGTAATTGTGATTGGCGGCAGCCGAGAACGGTACTCAGCCCCGACTCCCGCAAAGAAAGGAAGACAGAAAGAAAGAAGTGTTGGTAAGAAGTGTTAGTATAGTTTCAACTAAAGGGTGACGGAGACCGTCGTGCCTGGGCTTAAATTAACTCTTTCCACGCTTGTGCACCTACCAGAGACTCCCCGTGGTGCGTGCGTTCCCCCATTTAAGGACGACATGAGGTTAATCAAGCTTTAAAGCGTGAGATTACAACGGACACGACGAACAGGAGGGAACAGGAAACCGCGCGGTGGAATATCACCACTTAGGGAAGATTTTCGAGCACCGAATTCTGGCCCTGAAAGCCCGCGCTCCAAAAACGTGGGACAGGCTTTGATAAACTTAGGGGAGTTAAAAAAAAACCCAAAAAACATCCTGTCCATCCACCCAGACATACACCGCCCTTGAAACAGAAGCCTACAATGGCGTGCATTTCAGACAGACTTTTCTTTTCTAAAGCGCACATTGATTCGGTCTCGTCTGAGATGTTAATTGTTTCTTTGCACAGACTGTGAATTCTTGATTTCACCCCCTCAAAGTGTGCCTAAAGATTGGTCTTGCAGCCCTCTCGTGAGAAAGAGAAGAGACAAATTTCCCTGATGATGTACAGCTGCTGAACTCATTTCCAGATTCCATTTGGAACAATCTGCGAAGCCAGGATGTCAAGAGGATTTTCACCTCAAAAATGAGGGAATCAATGCAGCTGGTTAATAAACCACGGGGGAGGGGATCCATAAAAAAGAAAAAAAAAAAAAGCACATAACATTCAGCGTACAAAACACATGCTAGTGAATATAGTTCTCTCAGTGTCGTGATGCATCAGTGCTTAGAAAAGAAAACACAATGGGTGCTTAAAGAATGCTGCTCCACAATACAATGGATTCAAGACCACAGAACTGTTGAGATGCCGTCAATAGAGCAACAGGCGTCTTGGATGTAAGGAGCTTTAAGCGCAAAACATAAACAATGGATAGACACTTGATGTCCATTCACCATTAAACACAATGCAAGGTTATCATTAAAACAATCGCACACATCAGACATAAGATGGCCAGTCCCAATATATTTCTAAGATATGGCTTGTTATCAGAAAATGATTAAATTAAAAGATTTGTTAAATAATTGTTAAAACAATACAGGGGTATGCTTAAACGGAGACCCTCATTCATATTCATTAGAATTCTTTCTGTTTTCTAATAATTATTAATAATAATAAAAAGTAATCATTATTATTTCATATATATATATATATATATATATATCCCCCCCCCCCCGCTTCATGGAATGTCAGACATCACTATTCACTCACTCATGTAGTTCAGTGTATTCACCATATTATGAATGTCGCCACACATTCAGGATATTATAAATACAGTCACTGAAGGCACTGCAACACAAGCGAGAGGAGGCCAGGACACAGCCTGCAAAGCAGGACTCCTTTCAAAGACAGCACTGCCCTGAGCGCCGAAACGAAGAAGACGACGGAACACACGCATAAACACCATACCAGAGGTAGGACCAGACCTTCCTTTCTACAAAGCCGAGGGCGGCCTCGAGTGGCACCATGCTACAGCAAGGTCAAGCTGGTTACGCTCCGCACATAAAGGGAAACACTGCTCCGGTGTTGCCGGGCGTATTACCACATTAAACATTTAAAGACGCAGAGGGCTTCAAAGCGGGCGTTTCCGGAGCGGTTCATCACAGCTTTTCTGAAGCGTAAGGAAGCACCTCGATCCAGGGCTAAAGCCAAAAGGCAACGGCAAAAGGCAGCACGGTTCTGAGTGTGACGAGTTATGCTGGCTCGTGTGAGTGGGAGTGCGAGTTATGCAGCCAGAAGGGGTGAGGGTGGCGGGTGGTGGTGGTGGCAGCGCCATGCCGGGACCGGGTTAGAAGGACTAGCGAAAATCCACACACCTAGAGTTCTGTTACCATAGTTAGCACCCGGCCACCTAGAGGCTGGACTGGAGGGACTCTGATCACCTGCAACAGCAACGGGGGGGAAGAGGAAACACAACGTACACACATAGAGATACACACATGAACATAAAGGAAAAGGACAGAGGAGAGAGGGAAAAGAGAAAAGGGGCGTCAGAGGGGAGTAATTCCAAAATCGGTACCGCACACACGCTGGCACGACACCTCCCTGCGACCCCAGACGCCTCCATCTTGTTTGCATTCAGACAAACTGTGTAAACTCAGCTGTAGGCACTGAGACTTTTAAACAAATTCATGGAAAAAAAGAAAGCAAACGAGACAGCAAATATGTTTTGCATTTGCATGCAAGTGTGTGTGGGTGTGTGTGTGTGTGTGTGTGTGTTTCAACCCTCAGTCTTGTTCATATTCAAATGTATATATTTCACGCTTTCTGTTATTTTGGCTCTGCGCTCTAAGTGTTTCGATTAACAATCAAACAATATGAGGTTTAAGGACAGATCAGTGTCAGCTTCAATGGGAGAGCATTTACATGCATATTGGTTTCATACATTTGAAATAACCATTTTTCATGGATAGCTCCCTTTTTTCTCTCAGGTAAACAAAAGTATTTTGACAGATTATGTTCAAATTACGCACAATTAGGCATTACTATGATTATGTAGTATTATATATACAGCATATATTATTATACATACAATACAGATCTGTTGCAAAATCAAAGTGAAATGAAGTAATGATTTATTATGGCCTACTGCAGATTCAATGGACAGCACAGGTTAGCAAAGGTGACCACAATATGAGAGCCCGTATTACTCAAGACTTAATGCTGTTATTCCAATGACTATAGAGTAGCATGAGCCATTTTATTTGATTACGGTGTGAGTGCATTTAAGTGCTCCATCTTACATGCCGTTGCATGATACATAATAATTACACAGTGATCGGAAGCATACATTTCGAAAAAGGAGCAGGTTTGGGTGAGAGGGGCCCAGACCTGGGTGACCCAGCCTGGGTGGGAAAGGGCTCGACTTGTTTGTCCTGGTCACGAGTTGCCACCTGTTTCCAGATGAAGTGCCAAGAGCTGCTCCACCAGCCCCGCGCTAATCTGCTCAGTATGGATCCGAGCTGACCATATGGGCCGCCGGGTGGAAGGCGCCCAGAGCAGCTAATGTGAACGTCTACGTATATAATCTCAACACCACACACGGATCCTGGATTCCCGCCCTGAAAACCGCCGAAAAGACTTTGAATGTCACTCACTGCACTGAGAATGGCAATTTTAGGTGACCCACTTTGGGGTCAGTCGTCGTGCTTCGCTCGGGGGAACAAAATAATGCAGGGTTTGGCATACTGTGATTCAAATTGTTTTGTAACCGATGGTTTTTGTTTGTGTTTAAAACTGTATTCACCAGATGTTTGATGTAAAATAGCATGGAAACGTGTGCTAGTTCAGGGAACAATGAGACACAGACACATAAATTGACAAAGCATTTAGCAGGTAGCGTTCGGTTAATAGAGACAAAGCTGCGTGGACTACATCCCTCCCACTGGGAATCATCTTCATATGGTTTGTAGGTTTTTCATTGCTCACTGTACGACGTCTTGTGCATGTTTTGCTCCGAGCCGTCGCCAGTTTTAGTTCTATTTTGCCAAGGGGAGAAGCACCTGTGGCTCCGCTAAAGAAATGCGATGTGCATATCAATTGACCTTGGCAACCCCAACCAGGTGGTGCTCCTCTGAGCAAGAGGCTCTCATCAGGACACAATGGAATATGTTAGCGGGGAGACGGCAAACAAACAGAGGCAGTCCAGTCGGCCATATTGTGATCACTCCCATGTGAATGGCACAAGAACAATGAATCTCTGATAAACCGCAGAAGACCACACGTGTTTGTGAGAGAGAGAGGAAGAGAGGGAGGGAGAGAGAGAGAGAGAGAGAGAGAGAGAGAGAGAGAGAGGTTTACTCAAACTGCCGGAGAGCTGAAAATGTTAATAGAATCCTGAAGACTTATGTGCGCACTATATTAAGACAGGAGCGGTGTAGGCGCAGCGTAGGGACAAGGTACGTAGCAGTTGTCGTGTTGCTACACCATGGCAGGAACGAAGTGCCACAAAAAACTGCGGGAGTTTTGAGTTCTGCTTGGAATTCCCGTCCCACCCGATTTACCGTTGCGTGGGGTCCGTTTTCGGCGATCGCGGAAGGCGGCGCCGGACTGCAGGGCTTCCATTAGGCTGTCCATCACGCCGGTTTCATCACCCTCTGTCGGAGAGCAGGGAGACAAAGAATAAGGAAACAGTTACAAAAATGGCATATTCATGGATTTCGGCATGGCGCTTTTCTTTCGCATACAAATTTAAACAAAGACGCAAACACACACATGCAAACAGGTCGAAGGGGGTGTCTGTCTGCCGTCAACGTCAAAGTGCTGCGGAGCCGCTGTCCAGACAAGCCGATTCAAATCGCCCGACGTTGAAGCGAGCGGAGGCTCAGATTCTGAACAAGACCTGCAATATGGATGTGTGTATTTAAGAGTGCATTAACATTAAAGTAGGGGGCCCTCACTCAGACCTTCCCCTCCCTGCGGTGAACGACTGGAGAGGAGAAGGAATACACTGAGAGCTTAGCGGCTAATGCAGGCAGTGGAACCCAAGGATGAAAGCATCCACTGATGGCCATTGACAGATATTCTTTCTGTGGCTAACGCAGGGGGAGCTAAGTGCTCTTTACCAAGATTTAGTGTGGAGCCGCTCAATACCCGGGCGCTCTATCATTGTTCCATCAATGACACCAGGACCGGCCTTCATTTCAATCGGCCCGCCCGCTCCAACTGCAACACGGATCCATGAAACCAGAGTGCTTGAGGCGACGTGTACTAAAAGGGAGACGGGCACGATGTACCGAAGGCGGAGGTAGAGCCGGTGGCACTGCGGGTTGGGCCCACACTGCGAAATAGGAGTCATGCTCAATGGAAACCGGGTTCAAAAATAAGCTAAGTCCCTGTATCGAGGTGATCTATCTCTCCTCTGCTTTGCTAATGAGTCGGTGGGGAACTCTCTTCATCATTTTTGTCCAGAGCAGACATTATTTTAAACAGGGATCATTAGGGTGACTTATTGTGGAGTTGGAGACTTGGCAATCAATTATTTCGCATACATGAGTGAACCAGCACTTCCCCAATGTTTACGGTCTGGGGCAAAGCCATCTTGTCCCCCCCCCCCGACTCTGCCTACGGCTATGGCTGGAAACGTTAGAAAATGAGTGGAGACGATGACTGCTTTCACCTAAGCAGCACTTTCCCAGGGAGGGGAGTGATCAATCTTTTGTTTGTCTCGTGTGCTCAAAGAGAGATGACAGCCAGGCAAATTGAATTTAGGAACAGAACTCGTTGACACTGCTACATAATTAATAATGAAGAAATGCCACATATTGCAATGTTACCGCAGAGTCATAGCCGCTTGGATTTTTCCCCTGCTCCCGAAGCAACAAAGCCACCCAACATGCAATTGTTTCTGCAAGGGAGAAATCATACAGGGCAACTAAGAATAGAAACACATTTTGTGCAAATAATGAAGAGGAAAAAAAACAAAAAAAAAAAAAACTCTTGCATTGTACTCTACACAAATTTTGCTCTTGAAAAATGCATCTTATTCCTTCTCTTTCTTCTTCAAGTTCTTCCCAAGGGCTACTTTGGAAATCAAAGTATCTGTTCTGGCTGTGTGCTGTGCTTAGGAGCAATCCCGATTAAATCAAGCTTAATTAGACCAGCTTTATCTGAACAAAAACCAAAGCCGAACCAAGTAGTGCTTATCTCAAATTGCAGTGCTACACCTCTGATATCCAGCTCATTGGTTTAAATTGGGGACACGGGTTTCGCATGCTTTGGCCCAGAAGAACAGGAGGGTGAGCGGCTACCAGCTTTTACAACAGTATCACTTGCACAGATCCTTAGCCAGCCCTTCTCCGTGCGGAGGCTAACTAGGACATATTGAAAGTCTTACAGAAGGCAGAGATGTTAAGTGGTAGGTAAACATTTATCTCCAGCCACCTTGGCAGCGGGAACTTTTTGACAGCTCTTTCTTCACCGCCTTCTTCTCGGAGACCTCCGCATCACAGGGGGCACCCGACACTTTGATCAAGTTGTCCTACTTCTACCTTAACTGTAGCACAATTCATCATCTGTAAGGACCAGGACTTGGGAGCTCCACTCTCCTGGACTGGGGTTCAGGGAAAAGACCGCAGACACAAAAAAGCAAATGACTAAAATGGAAACACGCTCCCCAGTCACCTGCCAGCGCTCCATTAACTATGTCCTGCTGTGTCCTCAGCTCCAACCCAAGCAGGCCAGACCTCAACAGAGCGGTCTCGAAGATCGGGTTTTTAAACTGTGTGAATTTAAGCCTCTTACCGTAGTACAACAAACTCAACATGTCTACCCAGTCAAGGTTAAGTAAACATAAAACATGGAAATACATTTGACAATACTTGGTTCTTTAATCCCCACAACAAACTTTCCTTATTATCTAACATTGCCCATTTCCTGCACTTATTTTTTGTCTTGTTCCCGCAGTTCACTCTTGTCTTATTTTTGAGCCGTTAAACCTAGGGCAAATATTCATCCGATTCTCATTAGCAGGAGTGGTAGATTGTCTGCTGGGGAATTACAGACAAGCTAACCTTTTGTGCCCAGGGATGTTCCTTGAGAGGCAAGATCCCTCTGCTCACAGGAAATTGCCTTCAAAATGGGTTAAGATGGGCTAAGACCTGAACATTGACAAACCCTCCCAGTGATGAAACACCTTGGCAGGCACCTCAACAGGCAGCCCCGGGGTCCTCTGATGATCTTATTAAAGCTCGTGGAGGAGTGGGCTTTTGCACTTTCGGGTACCTTCTGAAATAGTTAAACCCTTAAGAGTAGAAATAAGGAGCTGTGAAACTCTACCTCCCTGAGAGAGGTGGTGTACCTGTTCCATATCTCGCTTTTGATCTCTTCCTGGCTCCCCTATCTCCATCCCCTCCGTTCCTTTCTCGAAATATCAGGTGCTGGTTGGAACCAGAGGCGGTGCCAAGTGTAACAGTGAGACCTGGAATTTGGCTCAGTCACTAATATATTTACCAGCCGCACCACCCCATTTTTTAATTAGTCGGGATAACAAGGGTGACATGCTCTCTGCAGGACTGGACAAAAACGCTTGCGCATAATCCCTCCTTGGGAAAAACAAAAAAACAAAAACGAAACAAAAAACAAAACAAAAAGAAAGGTCCCTACTTTACAGCTGAGTGAAGAGGAGGCAAGCCGTGAACTGTGAACTCCAGTGTGAGACCACAAAAATTGAGGGGCCACCAGTGGTGTGAAAGTGGGGGGAAGGGGGAGAAGAGAGGCAGAGGGCGAGGTGAGAAGTTAGGGGAGGAATTGGACAACAGAAAGACAGACAGCCGGAGAGAGAGAGAGAGAGAGAGAGAGAGAACACAACACGCAGAGCTAAGTGTCGCTCCGCGGGGAGGAAGCAGCATGGACGGCAAGAGAGAGGAAAAAATATAAGCCCAGTTGTAGAAAGCAGAACGGGCGCAGACAATAGGGCCTGTGATAGCAGGACGGTACATTTTGGGAGGAGGGGGGAGGGCAGTGAGACAGACCAGCGGAGCGAGGTGAAAAGATCTCAAGAGCTTCCGCAAAACCCAAGTCCTTTGACATTCAATTATTTCTAAAAAATACAACGCGGCACAAGCAAGGAGGTGAGTGCCAATGAGCGGGGAGACGGTAAAACCAGCTACACGTTACAAGAACCGAGCAGTGGGCTCCACAACGGACCGGGCGCTGAATCCAAAATGCAAGGGGCCCGAAACGTGGCCTTGTTGCACGCGGCATGTAGTAACGCTTACTTTTGGTGTGATTCCAATCGATTCTAATCAGATTAGGCGGATTTTGCGGGTTTCATTTTTGATGACAGGCCATTGAGTGTTGCTGCTGAAGTGGAAAGTGACGCGTTCTCATTGGAATCTTAACCT